>NC_079224.1:25590266-25890266 GCF_029633865.1 Lampris incognitus
ATCCTGGGTCGTCCTCTGTGTGGCGTTTGCATGTTCTCCCCGTGTCTGCGTGGGTTTCCTCCCACAATCCAAAGGCGTGTAAATCAGGTGAATTGGCTGTACTAAATTGTCCCTAGGTATGAATGTGTGTGTGTGGGGGGGGCTGTGATGGCCTGGTGTACAGTACTGGTGGCCTGTCCAGGTGTCTCCTCGCCTGCCACCCAATGACTGCTGGAATAGGCTCCAGCATCCCCGCGACCCTGAGAGCAGAATAAGCGGTTCAGATAATGGATGGATGGATGGATGGATGGATGGATGGATGTTGACAGTGATGGGTTAGCTACCTCCAGCAAGTTTCAAGTCTACGGTTTGCAATGAATGGTAACCAATAGCCGACTGAAGTTGGGAGAAAAATCCTTCGAAAAATCTTAAATCAGCGTATGCTTTGGAAAACGGTCGGGAGTAATGTAAAGTATATTTGATCTGACTTAAACGGGTTTAAATCGTGCATTAAACACTGGCTGAATTACTTACTGGGCATGATAACGACGCTGAAATCCAGATCGTTTCATGCCGGAGACAGCTGACGCCTCCCGATCACGTGACTCACGATCCAATCACAAAATAGCAAAATGTCTTTGAGGAAGGGCTTCTTTGCATAATAAAGACGCCTCAATGAACGTGACCAGCTGCGCGCAACTGCCTCGGCAAACAAGCAGCCGGGCGGACATCCTCCGAGACAGACATGAAGGCGACTCTGCTGGTGGTTTTGACCGTCTTGTCATGTGCAGACAGTGACCGCTCGACATACTGGTCTTGCAGGCACTCTCCATCACAGTGGTGTTCCTCTGTGGAGTCGGCAGTACAATGCGGGGTAAGACAACTTGAAACACAAACCCTGAGTTTCAAACTAGAAAACGGCGTGATGGACGTCGCTAGCCGCACACCGGCAGGTTAGACCTGGATCTGGATTATAAAGTTGATTTGGGAAATATTATTTTTACACTGTGCCTCTTAGCTAACTCGGCCGGACTAGCAACAAAATGTGTGTGTGTGTGTGTGTGTGTGTGTGTGTGTGTGTGTGTGTGTGTGTGTGTGTGTGTGTGTGTGTGTGAAGAAACTTAATTAAACAAACGGAAAATAAAGTTCGACCTAATTTGTAATTTGCAATCACGGCGCGGTTCTAGTACGTTCGAGAGACAAAGATTGACGCGCGCGCACCATATCTCACGCACATTTACAGACGCAGACGCGTGCTAGAAAACAATGAAATGAACAGTGCATACAGCATGACATACAGCTTGGCAAACAGCGGCGTTCACCCAAGCTAAAAGGCCAAGGCACTAAATCAGTACAGATAACCGGGGTATGAAACTCTTCATTGCGTCCACTTTCTTCACTGACAAAGGCAGAATACCCAAACTCCACACTTCAGTGAAAGTAAAAATAATTTACTGGAAAAATCCCTCTGGTAGAAATGAGAGTAACCCGTAAGAATATTACTTGAGTAAACGTTATAAAAGTATCTGATTAGGTTTATCAAAAGTAATTTCTGGTTTTAAATGTACTTAAGTACACAGTAGAGTACTTAAGTATATAGTACCTAGTGGGGACCCAGAACATGACAATCGAGACCGAGAAACATGGAATAAAATGGCTGCATGTCGACCCTGACAGACACCGAGTCATCAGCAACGCTTCCGGTGAACACTGAACAAGTAAGGTAGTGACAAGTTTGAAGAGGAAGAAAAAAAAAGTTTGAAGAGGAAGTTGAGTGTTTTTTTTTTTGTTTTTTGGGGGGGGGGGTTATGGCTAGCAAGCAGAGATGGAGCAAACCCAAGTCCATTACCAACGGATGAAAAATCAGTAGCTAAAACTCACTTTGTACTGATTTTTGTTTTTGACCCAATGGCGCAACTATTTGGTTTTGAATGGATCTCGGGAATATGAGGTGGTCAAACATCATTTACCATTATCACCATAGGTGTTAGTAAGGTAAATAGAATTAATATCCTCACAATTATTGCTTAAATCCTTTTTCTCTCCCAAAATAGGTTCTGAAGCAGTGCCTTGAGAGCAACTTCACCAGGTCCCACCAGAAAGCAGAGTCTGTTCAGCTGGCACTATACTATGAGAGCCTTTGTCCTGGTTGCAGACAATACCTCACCCAGATGGTCTATCCCACCTGGATCATGCTACAAGACATCCTTGACGTCACTCTGGTGCCCTATGGCAATGCAGAGGTTAGGAATGACTATACAGCTCAAATTTCAGCATCGCTTGATGGCTTTCTATATCATCCTTGAGATGTGTGATCACATCATTTGTTGGTATAAGATCAATAAAGAGTAGCTCTAAATCAGTTGTGAGCTGTATGCATATGCATTCTACCCCACTAATAAAAAATAACAATACGGGGAGCAGTTTCAAAATAAGCCAAGATAACCTTACTAAAAGATGTTTAAATTGAAAAGGTTAGATTTTAGCCCCTGCTGCCCCACCACTGTGATGTAGTAATGGAGGTCTGACATCAGTGGGCAGAAATATAAGAAAAAGAATATAACTATCAGTGGCACACCTCCACATGCCCAGTTTTAGAGACTGACCCTATATCTTGGCATTTTCAAACATATGACCTGGACAATGGCGAGCTGAAACCATGTATTACCTAACCATTTAAGCAGAGGTATCAGAAATGATTAACTGCCAGTTTTGCTCAACTAGATAATTTAGGCTCCAGGCAGAGTTGATAATCTCTCATCATTGTCTGTAATTTGATTGTTCTATTAGTTTTATTACTTAAAGGCTTAGTTCGGTTTTTTTTTTTACTATGGGTCCTACTTGTATACATTCCCAAAAATAAAAAAATTAGATGAATAGTTTTTAACTTATTTCTGTAATACGCATATCCATTGTCTTCTGCTCTAGAAGAGTGTATTTCTTTAATACATATTAAAGAAAAAATAGTTAAAACTACAATCTAATTTTAGGATTTTTCATGTGTTGTGAAAACATCGTTTTAGATTTTTTTTGGAGTAACGAGTAAAAAGTATTTTTTTTTGTATTTCCCTTCTTTTAAGTGGGGCTGTTAATGATCCCTGTCAACATCTAGCAATTGAGCCTAGCTAAACTATAGGACATATAATTAAAAACCCCAGAGACAGGGCATCTGGGTAGTGTAGCTGTCTATTCCATTGCCTACCAACATGGGGATCGCTGGTTCTAATCCCTGTGCTTCCTCTGGCTTGGTTGGGCGTCCCTAAAGACACAATTGGCCTTGTCTGTGGGTGGGAAGCCGGATGTGGGTATGTGTCCTGGTCACGGCACTAACGCCTCCTCTGGTCGGTCGGGGTGCCTGTTTGGGGGTAACTGGGAGGAATAGTGTGATCCTTCCACGGCCCCCTGGCGAAACTCCTCACTGTCAGGTGAAAAGAAGCGGCTGGCGACGCCACATGTATCGGAGGAGACGTGGTAGTCTGCAGCCCTCCCCGGATCTGCAGAGGGGGTGGAGCAGAGACCGGGATGGCTTGGAAGAGTGGGGTAATTGGCCAAGTGCAATTGGGGGGGGGGGGGGGGGGCAGAAACTGAACTGTCCCTTAACTATCCCTTTGCAATGGCTGGAGGTAACGATTCACAGTTCTTGCAGATAAACGTTACACACTATCAAGAGTGTCAACCGTTCCCAAGGCTTCTCTCCCTGCCTGCTGGCAAACACGAGTCAGTTGCATACATGTCCCTCATTGCCCAGATGAGGTACTCCCTCTAAACAAATGCCCAAACCCCGCCCTGCCTACCACAAATCCAACAATCTCACAAGTTGGTTATAAAGATAGTAATATTGTATAACTCTTTTCCCCTTTCCTACATTTTCTCAAGGAAAAGTTGGTTGGAAAGAAGTATATTTACACTTGCCAACATGGAGAGCCAGAGTGTCTCGGCAACATGATTGAGGTAAAGGTATTTCCCAAATAAGTGAACCACCGTTATTCCTACAGTTTGGCACAATGTGATTTGCCACATGCAGTTGTTTGGTTTAATGAATATAATACCTGTATTGAGTTTAGTTCCCCAGATTAAGGTTTCTTAGAGTTTTACAAATATCTTTTTATATACTTTCCAAGTTGCAAAAGCACTGACTGCTAGTGATTTGAGATGGTCTGAGAAATGTCTAAGTACTACTTGATAAACATTTTGTATGTATGTAAAATGTTTTCTATCATCCACCTCAGACCTGTTTACTGAACCTGACAGGCAGTGCTTCCTTCCACATCATCTATTGCATGGAATCTTCCAATGATGTCATCAAGTCTGCCAAGAGTGTAAGGGAGTGGTGTGTGTGTGTGTGTACTGTTTGTGTGTTTGTTAATATGTGTATGCAAAAATGCACATATAAATGTATTTGGTTTTGCCTGTGTGCCTCTTTCTTTTTGTACATGTTTCAGTCCTCAGTCTATTCTTCTGTCTCGTCTGTCTTTTTGGTCTGTTTCTCAGCATATTAATCCATAGTCTTAAAATGTTATGTGTTCATGAAGTTTGACTTCCTTTCATTTCCAGTGTGTGGATATCTATTCCCCTGGTGTGAGTTGGGAGAGCATCATGGACTGTGTGAATGGAGACATGGGTAACCAGCTGATGCATCAGAATGCCTTGAAGACTCAGGCCCTGAGCCCTCCACATGACTATGTACCCTGGGTGACCATAAATGGGGTATGTCTCCATTGGGTTAAGTGGCAAAGCAATTGGACTCTGTGGCAATTCGGCTCTGTTTTAAGTGTATTAATGGCAGCTAAGAACCGGGGAGCCTCTGATTAGAGGAGAGGAAAGAATCATGACAACAGTAAAATTTCGGTGTAGAATAAATGCAGAGTTGGTCCATTCGGCGGTCAAACATCCCACCTCTAAGTTGTTGCAAAATGTATTACTCATCTTGTCTGCAGTACAGTGGGAGTTTTGCAACATAATATCACCCGGTGATCATTTTGACAGTTGATCTGCTAATAAAGACCCTATAGTGAGAAAGTAAAAAGCCATGACTGTCACATGTGAAGCCACATGTTAAGAAAACCAAAGCTCACCACAACACTGGTGACCAAGCTCTGCGGTTCTTCTGAGCAGCCTGAGACCACAAGAGAGACAATGACTTTCTGTGGGGTAACAAGCATATCAACCACTTTTTATCCAACAGATTCCAGCGAAAACTAGAGAAGTGCACTCATTAAGTGCTGATCTCCGCCAGGCGTATGTATCTCCCCTTTTCAGGTGTCTGGATGTAGGCGACAAACCCTTTTGTTGCCTACCTGGAGAAGGGAAAATACACACACACACACACACACACACACACACACACACAGAAAAACCAGTGCTTTTCCTGCCATTATAAGACTTTTGCGCAGTGACCAAGTCAATTGAATGGGAAATATGGGAGAAAAAGTTGTTTATATGCACTGCTGAAGCTTAAAAAAAAATCTACATAATACAAACGTCTTGCCTGTCAGTCTGTGGATGTGCAGTGCAGCCTCCTAGGTGGACGCTCGCACAAAAGCGGCCAAGTCAATGACAGAGCAGGCTGTCATGATTTCAGAGCCCTTATTAAAAGACGTCAAATGTGTTTAACCGTCACGGTTTTCATGATATAAAATGAATCAAGGTGAATGGCTGCTCTGCTGATTTGCCTTTCATACATTCTAAAGCAATAAAACAACGGTAAGCAAACATAGCGGGGGGGTGTCTTTGTTTGTTTTCGAGGTTTTTAGTATTCTGTGACTTTCCAGTAGTGTTCCCTATGTATTTAAATCCGAAAATTCAAATTTGGGTCGAACTACGTATGTTTTGGCGTCAAAATGCTATTTTTACAAGCTCTTCTAAAATATTTCCGATGTGACCTGACGTAGGTTTCTGCACTTTCTTTTAACACTTCTGTTACTCTCCATGCTTACACTGTCAGCAAACTGCATGCGTGTATGGGGGGGTTGAGGGAGAGGAGGGTCGTGCATCAGTGCTAACCGGTATCACTGCTTTTTGCTAACGGCTGAGTGAGCGATTCCATTTTAACAACCCGTAAAAGAACGTAGATGGCGTTGCTCTTTAAGGTTTGAAATCTAAGACTAATGTGTATTGAAGAAGCGGAACATTATGATATAAGGATGACTCGGAGACGCTCCATTTAGTTAAAACTTGCTGAACTTTTTGAAAATAATCCGATTCCAATTTATTTCACTAAAATGCAAGAGTTTTTCAGTTTCAAGCAGTGATGGAGAATAGGCTCTCTATTATTGCCATGCAACTCTTTTCATACAATTGATCACCTTTTGGGTTTAAAAAACTGTATATTTCCCAGGTTTGCCTATACTAAGTTAAGAATGATCACTGACTGGGTATGTAGCTGACACTGAGCTACAGGGATTTGTCCTGGTCAAGGCTGCTGTGATACGACCCAGGGCTGCATTTTAGGTCTGCTTAGAAACAGTTCCCCTATTGCACATGAGCTGCTTGCGTTTACCTGGAAGCTTGTTGTTGTGATATCTAGGAGTCATGTTTTTACTATTTTTGCAGAAGCACACAGACGACTTGGTGCAAAAAGCCATGAGTTCTCTCTTACTTCTGGTCTGCAGCATGTATCAGGTATAGTATTCATCAAATCTTGGTCAGTTATTGAAATTCCTTCCAGTGGCGTTTTGAATCCTTCCTGCTACAGTTAAGGCTTTAAACTTTTCTATATTTTACTTTTTGTCACTTCTTTTTTACTTTAGTTATTTAATGTGCTCTTATTATTTTTTAATTTCAACTCTTAATTCTAAAATGTTTCGAACCGACTTGTTTTTTCCCTGCTTGTGATTTGTTTTTAATCTGCTTTTTAATGTATAGCTCTTTAAGGTGCATTTATTTGTATGAAAGATGCTGTACGAACCAAGTTATTTGAAGCAACAGCAGCTCATGATGATTAATTACTGTGCTCATGTTTGACCTTTGACCACTGTCAACCATTCTTCTCTCCTCAGGGACCTAAGCCAGAAGCATGTGTAGAGGGCCAATGGAGACGGTACAAAAGCTACTGCCACAATAAGTGAATAAGTAATGTTGCACATGCTTTAACGTTTGTCCTTGGCAAGTGAGGTTTGTTACTTGGATCACTGTTGGTGCCTTACTCAAACGTATAGCACATGTTGATGTATTAGCAGTGAGGAAGACATACAAATACCTGAGTTTGTGGTTTTTTTTTTTTTTGTTTATTTACAAAGGAATATTGTTGCGTCACTTTAACTCAAAGTGTATATATAATTGACCTAATTTCCAAAAACTGCATTATCATTGAAATGATGTATTGTGAAACCATGAAAGAGGGCATTCATATAAAATTGATCTAATTTCCAAAAACTGCATTATCATTGAAATGATGTATTGTGAAACCATGAAAGAGGGCATTGAGCATGACATAGACTTTTAATTGTGAATACCCTTGGAGTTTGTTCAGTTTTCAAATTTTACGACAACCAGATGGTAATCAACATCTGTTTAAGATTTTTACTGTTCTGCAGGCAGGGCTTCATCTCTTCTTCCTCAATCCTCATCCTTTTTTTGACCAGTCTCTTTCCTGAGAGGTGTAGTTGGAGCAAAGAAAAACCAACAGCAGGCACATGGAGGTTAGCAGGAGACCAGTAGGTGACACTGTTTTGTCAAATCTTTGTAACGACACACAGGCTGTCCCCCCTCGCCCCCCAAAGCTCTTGTCCACTGACTGACTTTTCCCCAGAAATATGCCATTAAAGTCTGCAAGTCCATAGGTGATGCATGCAGAGGGCTCCATTTAGGATCTGGCCATTTAAAACAAACCTTAACTTTACAGTCTATTAACATTGGGCCTCATGCATGAATATTTTCTTGTTTTTCTCTTATATTTGTTCTTGCACAAATTAAGAGGAAAATAAGAAAATCCTACATGGGATTCATGAAACGTGTGCACTGGCCAATTTTGTTTCGCCCACCTGAGTATGTTGATGAATTGCATTTGATCTTGAATTGGATGCACATGCCAGGCATTTTGCAATTGGCATAAGGAAATGCCCCATTAAACCCATATATGTAAGGGCAGCAGACTTAAGTCCTATGTGCAAACCAACAAACCACTGAAGTTTGACAGGTAATGGACAGACAAAAGAAAGTGGGGGGAGGGGGGAAAAGGTCGACAAAAATAACTTTGCTCTTTATTTATTCTGTATAACACTTAAAGTAAGAAACTTTGGCCCATGGTCTTAAATGAAAACATTCAAGATGTCTAATGTTTTAATAAAATCTTAAAATACATAAAATATTCAATACTCAATTATTAAATTAAAGTGCAGTGTGAGACACGATGCCTTCTTCCTTTAAATTAAGCAAGCGGGAGGCTTTTCAAGTTGTTCTGCTCTGCTAGCCATGACTGTCACTGTACTTTCTGCAACACAAGCATCCCTGATTGATTTGCTGGCATTCAACATGCCCTCTTCATGTGAACACAACAGCTTTTTTTTTTGTTTTTTTGTTTTGTATAATCAACCGATCATTGTGCTTCAGAGTAAAACACAGCACGCATCTGTCTTGTTCATCTTTTCACTGCAACTGTGCATTGAGATTTGGGGAATTATTACTTGCAGTAAAACTATTTCACTATGATGGTCAAAGTTCGCAGTTAATCTGCAGTTCACATGAGTGCTGAACCGTGGGGGGATGATCCGTATGGATCAACTACGTTCAGGTGCACTTTTTTATCATCTTTATTAATATTTCACAGCACAAAATGCAAGTTTGCTTCTTTGGGTATTGGCTTACGTGTGGTCCAGGGCACTCTTAAATTTTGATCTTACCTAAGAACGAGTGGGAAGTACACGTATTGATGAATGCCACAAAAATTATTTGCACTCACAATTTAAGATCAAATCTGCATATGCACGATTCGTGCATGAGGCCCAATGAACCTACAAGGGCTCCTTTTGGGCTATAGATAGTATAAACAAAGCTCAACTTTACAGCCTAAAAATGAACCTACAGTAATTGAATAAATGCCTTTTTTGTATACCTATATTGGCCTGTATACATACTGTAAAGCCATACTCTATGCTTACTTACCTCTCCAACGTGAGTCTTTTAGTGTTGTAATCTAGTTTATGAATGGCAATCATCTTGAGTGTGAAACCGACAACGTAAATGGTCCCATTGAGCTGCTGCTATGATTGATGATCATGATTACATCATACACTGAAGTAAATGTTGACCTGCACTATACTCAGGAGCTGAAAACTAAAGATAAATATGCAAACATGGAAATCAGTGATGAGTGAGGGAACTGAAGTTTATCGAATCTGAAATAAACACAATTTTTCTTCTTTATGCCTTCATTCCTTCATTGATATTGACTTTATTCATGTGGTCAGAAGGCTGGGGCTATTAAAGTTCACTTCCTCCTACTTGGACTTGGGTACAATTAAGCACTCCAAAAAAAAGCTGCATTCGGGTTGTGAAAGTTACATAGAGAGATTGTAGTATATGGACAACAGCTTGGTCTTACTGAACCGGAAGGTCTGGATGTGTGATGTCCTCTGATTCTGCAGTCAGATAGACACACATGCTTGATAGTCTGTCATGAAGTGAACGCATTTGCGTCCAGCTCGCAACCAACTAATATATATCTGATGTAAAATTGAAAAGTCCCCCATTCCTGAAACACTTACCTTTCATGTCTATAATCTGATTGTGGTTCAGACATGCAAACTCACATGGGTGATTGGAAAGCTGGCAGTGTTTCCTGTTATGTAGATTGTAGGAGAGGAATCCGAGGATATTTTGAGGTGGTTTTTTTTATAGAGCGACAACCCAAGGAAGTATTGATATTGTTGAGTATTCTGCCCCGGTAGGCAAGTCTTTCCTTTTGCTATCGTGCAACAAATGACAAGTATGAAGAGTTTCACGTCAAAGATTTTGACCTTTACGAGGTAAGGTTCCTTAGAATATTACAGGTAATAGTGTGTTGTTTGAATTTTTCAGCCCCAAACCAAAATAAAGATTTTACTTGAGTTGGGGCTGAGGGTCAAAAATAAACAGGCAAAAGTAAAGGAAACCAGGTGATCAATTAATTGATCGTTCTAAGACTGCAATTTTTTTCTTGTAATATATTATACTTTTTGTGCATGATACCCTTTGAATTTGTATACTAATCAAATGTTTGTCAGTTATAACTATGACTAAGTATTCTAATTTCAAAAACTGCAGTCACATACTTAAGGCTACAACAACAATATTGGGATCTTGTGTGTTTTGTGGGTACGTTTACAGTGGCATTGTGCATTATATTCATTACTGTAGTGTGTAATAGTACTTATTAATGGAAGTCAATGACATGAGAATAAAGTTAATAGTTTCAGGAATTCTTGACTATTAGCCCAGTAATACAGTAAAGTGGATGTTTGTATGGGGGGGGGGGCAGATCTCGAGCATATTGTTGGTTGAAAGGTAAGCTTTTGGAGTAGCTGGAGAAACATGGTCACAGGATTTGGGAGAGAGCAAGGGTTTTTATGTTTCCCCTCTAATACTGATATTGTGATAGAGATACCCTTAGAGATGGATCCTAACACAATCTCACTCAGAGAACCATCTATTGTGCAAAAGGTAAAGCTGTTTGGACCTGAAAATAGACCCCCCCCCCCCCAAAAAAAAGGGCTGGGACATGTTCAAGCAAGCTTTTTGAGGCTCAACTTATTTTTTACATAATACCAAGTACATCAAATGCATCACTTTGTGCAACCTACCTTTTAAATGTTTTGAGCAAACATTTTTTCACACTCTTCGACTTATTAAGCAATGTGTAGGCTGAACACTGATTTCTGGATTAATTTTATCCTCGCTTGAGTACAAGACCCATACCCGACTTCCTCCACTGGGACAGGAAACCTTTTTTCGAGCATCTTGGAGTTGGAGGTAAATGACAATCGTCAGCGAATCATTCCAGTCCACACTGGAGGTTGTTGTTGGACAAAATATAGTGGCATCATCCACAAATATCAGAAATGCTATGCTAATATACCCAAGCCTGGTGCTCTCCAGACCTCAGCAGTGCTTTGACATCCTGTCCATGAAAATGAAAAATAGGAAAGGGGGCAAGGTACATCCTTATTAGATTCCAACACTTACTTTTATAACACTGGACAATGCTGAGAATGTAAACATCCTAACAATGACTGCATAAAAAATGAATGGCAAGCAATACT
The DNA here is from genome assembly GCF_029633865.1 of Lampris incognitus. NCBI lineage: Eukaryota > Metazoa > Chordata > Actinopteri > Lampriformes > Lampridae > Lampris > Lampris incognitus. The sequence goes on from NC_079224.1 coordinate 25,601,483, forward strand.
CCTGCAGTATCTATACCACAGAAAATGTTAAAGAATGTGAGGGTAGGCTTTTTTTTTACATGTACAAAGTCAAACTCCCTTCAGTTATTTGTGAGATGGTAAACTATTGGTCCACTGTTGACATGCCAGGATAGTCAACATTGCTCCTCCATTTTGTTTTGATTTTTGGCAGGGGTTCTCACAAGCACCTTGACATATGTTATAGAGACATAGAGAATGGCTCTTAGTAAATATGTTCTTTGGCCATGTGTATCATGCACTAATTAGAAAATAAGAAATTACTAAAAAGCAAGGGTTTACCATGAATAAGTATGCTCACCTAAACTGGATTAACAGTGACTGGAGGAAAGAGTCATTCATTTTAGGCTGTCTATAGAACAGCTAGAAAGTTTACAGCTTAATGACATCACTCGGTGTGAGCCTTTTTGCACTGGTTGGACTGTTAGATGACACAAATCATGGTCAAGCAATCTAATCTGAACATAACTACATATAAAAAGATAAGTATATCCATTTAAGGCATATCCTAATATTGCCTTTTTGCAAATATGATTCCTTAGACATCCAGAAACACTGGGAGTCTTAGGAGCAGCAGGCTACTTACATTAAGGGGGTCTGGAAGGCTGACTTCAGCTGTACCATGAAGAGGCTTTTTTCAGGCACGCTGCATCTCCCAAGGCTGTCCTGTAGACCCTCTGCTTGGGAAGGGACACAGGAGGAACCCCTCTTCATAACTTCAGCTCCAGACATCAAGGCCTCAAGGAGCCTGGGGACTCTCACCAGCTACATCTCCAGAGCCTTGTGAGTCAAACATCCTACATGTCAGAATCCTGCATATAACCAATTCAGCCCTAGACTTTAACAATTGTTTTCACTCCAACTTACTGTCAGCATTGACTTCTCCTGTGGGATTTTGGCAATGGCTGAAATCCATAGTCATCATGGTAAAAAATGAGACTTTTTGTGGCAACACATCCACGGCTGTAACATTATGTATTCCTTATGTAAGACTGAGAATTGGCTTTCTTGATGTGTCGATGTGTGAGGGTTATGCCTGCATTGTAAGACTAGAGGTGAGAAATGAAAAACTTCATGCGCTCATGCCTTGCAGGTTGGTTTAGCATGAGACTGAATAAAAGAAAAAATTACATTGAAATGGCTTAATTTAAACCAACCATTTAATACAATTTTTATCACCCACCGCCCTCCTTTTCTGTCTCTCTTTTCAAGTGCGGAAGGCCTGTTCTTTAGTCATATATTCTGCCTCTTTCAGTCTGATGGGGTCTGTACATTTTAGAGGTGGACATTTTAGAGGTGGACAGATGTGGTTGTGTGTTAAGGCACTGGCACAAGTAGAGCATTAATTCGGTTAATTGTGGTAATGACCGGTCCCGTTTTGGCTGCTTAAAATCACATGCAGGCATATAAACTAAAGGAAATTCATAGCTATTGCACAGAGAAATGACAGCCTGACTCTTGACATCTTTGTCAGGTTGCATAACATGATGATAAAGGGAGCTGTTGTTAGCCTTGTGTTAGCTGTCAGACTGCGTTCGCCTGCACTATCCCTTGGTGGAGTGTGTTTTGATAAAGCTAGGAGGTGTAAGGATGGAGCGGATATAAATCCCCCAACCCCAGAACCAACTCTGGATTGGATCAAACTCGAACAAAACTCCCATGATGGAAATTCCATCCATCCATCCATTATCCAAACCGCTTATCCTACATAGGGTCACGGGATGCTGGAGCCTATCCATGCAGTCATTGGGCGGCAGGTGGGGGGACACCCTGGACAGGCTGCCTGTCTCATCACAGGGCCGACACATTCACACCTAGGGACAAGTCAGTATGGCCAATTCACCTGACCTACTGGTCTTTGGACTGTGGGAGGAAACTGGACCACCCGGAGGAAACCCATGCAGACATGGGGAGAACATGCAAACTCCACACAGAGGACGACCTGGGATGACCCCCAAGATTGGACAACTCTGGGGTTCAAACCCAGGACCTTCTTGCGACTGCACTAACCACTGCGCCACTGTGCCGCCCTGATGGAAATTCAAAGCATCTAATTTGGTGAAGTTGTAAGGAAACACAAATTAAGCTGATCTTGTGGTTAGACTGCTTTGTTATTGTGGTTGTTTGCTTCATGATGGCGGCCAATGTTTACCCAACTTTTCATTAGCAATACATCAATGCTAGACTCCTATCATGCTCAGCCTTCATTCCCGTCCCATTGGAGAGGAAATGCACAGGCTGGCAACTAATACATTGTGAGGAAACACTTAACTCTCAGTGCTTTTCAAACTAGTAGTACAACATGGCCGTACATGTCATGAATCTTATGATGTTGATAATCCCAACTTCTCTGCTCCTCCGGGCCTGGACTGAACTACTCCTCATAGTGGTCTTTTTCTATTAAAGGCCCCATGTCTTCACCTATTTAGAACTCGGTGGTGACGTTTTGACTTGGTGCCAGAAAGCATTTTTTTGCAAAATAGTATACGGGGCCAAGTCTAATTTCAAACCACACATCAGCGCTGGTTTTGAATTTTGATAAAATTGAGTTAGCAGTTCATATATTCTCCACTTAAAACAGTGTGAATATGAAGCAGTTATTACATTACTTTTTATGTGTTGCCAGTAGCTGTTCTCACACTGCTGTCCATGTTTTATGCAATACCAAAATCGCATCATATTCGTCGTACATTTTATAAGTCCATTATAATTCTGTTTATCCTCTTTCAATGTTGTATTCTATAAATTGTGTAACCACAACATCCATTGCACATTGTCTGTCTTGGGAGAGAGTGCTTTGAGTGGCTGTTACAGCTGGGAAAGCGCTATAAAAAATGCAACTTGATTGATTGATTGGAAATCCTAACATTTAGTACAAACAAGGCTCAGCGTTTTTGGTTTTTACCGATTTTCAACGAAAAATACCTGGATTTTTTAAAAGGAGGAGATTGGTTTAAACTGATTTTCACCCGGATTTTATGTTTCCACGGATTATTTTCACCGAAAAATACCGTAAAAATAAACACAGATAAATTCCCGGATTTTTTTTTTAAACTAAAAACCGAAAACTCTGGGCCTTGAGTACAAAGGATTGCCAGTATTTTCCATCTACTAGTGCTGCTCTTCTTTACCATATACTATCTATAGTATATCCCTGTAACTCTTACAATATGTAGGCAAAATTCAAAATTTAGCTTTAATAAAGTGTGACAGATCAGGTCAAATTAAGATAAAATGCTCATGTGTCTCCTTTTTATATTTTATGAACAACATTTCTGTTCCTACTGGCTGTTTGTCATAGGCTCAGTCCTGTGTCAGATGTTTTGGCTCCCTAGGTTATTTTATTTGCCCAAGACAGCACCGGTGTTTTAAAAGCAATTCCTAAGATCACAGGAGGACTTCTTCTCACTCTCTAGTGAGGAAAAAAAAAATTCCCTGAGGTGGGAGCAAGGAGGATGGAGCCCCCAGCTACAGATAGAGCAGCACCATCGTGATAACACCCATGCTCTCTTTATAGCTTTTATCTACCTCAGATTTTTATAGTCAGGGGCCCTTCATGTGACTCTTCCTGGTACACTTGGAGCATGTGAAAGGCTAACAGTCCATCTTTTGAGGAAAAAAAAAAAAGAAGTGTGCTTCGCATCAGTAACACTCGAGGGGCCAGCTGAAAACCCTGACTTTGCGCAGTCTGGTGGGGTGTGAGTGAGAGAGCCAGGTTAGAGAGCCAGGACACACAATAGTTTAATGTTTATACTCTGGAGGAGCTGAGAGAGGAAGTAATTATAGAGCATAGTTTGAAGTTATTGAACAATGTGCTCTGTGAGATCGGGGGTAGGGAAAAGGGGGGGAGGGGGCAGGCGACTAAAGAAGAGGGACAGGGAGGAGGAGGAGGTGATCTGTCATGCTTGTGCTCTCTCTCTCTCTCTCTCTCTCTCTCTCTCTCTCTCTCTCTCTCTCTCTCTCTCTCTCTCTCTCTCTCTCTCTCTCTAAATCAGACATCCATATTTAGTTTGAGAGAGGGAAGGCCTAGCAGCTATGTAAACAAAGCCTGGGGGAGGGAATGAGGGAAACTGCATCAACACTCATGTTTGAGCCTTTGCCTGGCCTGACTCTATATTTGCCATAGACTTAGGGAGGACACACCTAGAAAAGGTCAGACCAGATATCAGATAAAGTTAAAAGTCAGAAGGTCTTCTGTGTGGTGTTATTCAATAGGGCTTTGCTTGTCTTTTCAATTTGTTTTTAACTCTGCTTCTTTGACGGTATTCATGACAGGCCACTTGAGTAGCCCAGGGCTTTAGTCAGATGTGTGCGAGAGCCAGACATGGACCAAAAAGACAGTAGCTTGACCTGGACCTGATAGAGGAACCAAGAAACAGGTGTACTTCTATCATCTGCCATGAGCAGCCCCAAATATATGTGAGGATATAAAGTGAAATAGATCAGAAAGCCATTTCAAGGAACGAACTCATCAGGATCCAAGGAGGCGACGACAGAGGGAAGTGACAGGCTTAATATCTGGCTGCAGACTATCTTCTGTAGACAATGAGTGAGCTGGTCTCGGAGAGCTCAGAGGAAGAGCTGTCAGGAGTCGAAGAGCGGACAGAAGATCGAAGGGCGAAAAAGCTATCGTATATCCAGCTCATGCACAAGTCCAAAGGGAGTTCTCCAGCAGGATCTCCAAAGAGCTCCCCCAAGGACTCCCCACGTGGGTCACCCCGAAACTCCCCATTGCTCTTCAGAAAGCTGCTGATGAACCGCAGCATCTGCCTCCAGAGGCGCTTCACACTGGCCCACACACCCAGGTAGAGTGGATAACATTGAAGCCAAGATGGTTCAGCCAAACTCTGGTAATGGCATACACCAGTTTGGCTGTAATGTGACGCTGTTGTGTGCCCCACAAAATGAAACTCAAGGAGCGTTTTGCCCCTTTTTTCAAAGTTTTTGTTCACTTGCTCAGGTAATTCCTATTTATGCTGCACATTGGGGAATGGCAATATGACATAGAACTCAGCAGATAAGCAAAAAGTGAAATAATTTCTATACACAATTTTTTCCCTGAAGTGTAAGACCACTTGTGTCGCGCTGCTGATGTGGTGGCATGATTAAAGAAATATATGGTTGTGGTGTTGCCACCAGAACATGCTGATCTTTAATCTAAATTGGCCAAAGTCACTGGCACAAGTTGAATCAGTTAACCTGGACACAATAAATGTTGTGTCCAGGTGAACTGATTCAACTTTCTGTGATTTCCTTACCTGGATTATTGAGCATGCATAAAGACATCATTGGCCAATGTTTCTTTTTTCCTAAAGTACAAGTTTATATTGAAATAAAATGTCGTGTTGGCAAAAGGTTGGATTTTTGCTATCTTCTGGCCCGGGGTCATCATACTCAGCTAGAGATTTTTTCCTTATGTCTGGTTTGTTCTTAAGCACAAAGCAACCTTTCATGCTGCACCAGTGGTTGCCCTTAAGCTGCTGTTATGAAATTCATCTTGGCCACAAGATCATTATCCAATGCTGTGTTTTAACTGAACATAATGTCCTCTATGAGACTAAAATCAGCCCCTGCCTCATGGAAATACTAATTAAACACTGTTGTGTGAATCTTGCAATCTGAACAGTCCTCTGGCAGGAAGATATGGAGGGTGCCATTCCATCGTCTCTGATTTGTTAGGCTGTAAATTTGCATACCGTATTTGACAAGGAAGCAGCCTAGTAATGTTCAGCCGAGTAGGCCTGATGGTGTGATGGAACTTGTTTGCTTTTCTCTGCTTGGTGAAGCTCTTAACCTTTATTGTTAAGTTATTTTTTTTATGTAACTAAAAAGCATAACTTACATAGATGCTGCTAAAACCGTTGTTGGTATGCTGCAAGTTGGCAGAGTTGTATTACACTTCAAAAGTGTCAGAATGTTTTACGGGTAAAATGAGTTGTCCCACCAGTGCAGCCAGTCCCCTTTTCCACTGTTTTGTCTTTCTCTGTGCTCTCTCAGCCCTGTATCTCTCAGGTTGTTTTTTTTTTTACTTGCTGCTTTCTCAAGTGACTATGTCAATCTGTCAGTGACACAACAACCTTTGATGAGCGCCATTTTCCTTCCACCGCCCTTCTGTGCTACGGCATCATGTTTATTTTCTTGTCGATGACAAAATCATATGCACCAGCAGAAACTGGTCAAGGACAATCGCCCTTGTGGTTAAACTAATTGCAATTATCTTAAATAATTTCCATTTCGATTGTTATTATGCGGAAACATTACAATCAAGTTAAGATCAGACAACTTTTCACCTCTGAAGTACTTCAGATTCTATGGTACTGTACATTGTCAGTTTTACAGGGTTAGCTTGTTTGCTGAGAGAGCAGCTGCAGGGCAGGAGTACTGTCTGCCAGCCTAGTATGTGGGATCTATTCATAGCCTTGGTTTTATAATGCCTCATGGTGTTGTCCTTTTAGTTATAATGATAGTGATGCTAATCAAATATTTACCGGGTCTGCTTTGTGGTGACAACAGCTGTTCAATCGCCAGAAGAATACTTGACCCTAATTGCTTGAGAGTTGTATAAACATTGTGTTTGATCTTACATAGTTTGTTCTTCACGTTAAATGCCAATCTTTAGCTTAAGCTCATGTGCAGATTTTTTTTTACTGAAATCTGTTTTTAATTTGATCTGAGGAAAAGGTTCAGTTAGTTGTCAGGTTTGTGAAGTATCTAGATATCTTCAGGAGATACGCATGTGCTGGAAAATTGTCAAGTCACACAGCAAAGTCAGTTTTCATGCACAATTTCTCTCTCGCTCGCTCGCTCTCTCTCGCTCTCTCTCTCTCATACACACAGCAATTCATCAGAGTTACTGTAAATCAAACAAAAATGTCTATGAGAAACTGTAGTCCCCGCTGAAACATGCTAGTTTATGCTTCTAGGTATGAAATGTGCATTTGGCACTCACAAAAAAGCCAGGATTCACTGGCAAATCTAAAAAGCGCTTACAGCTTCAGGACATCATCCCAACCAAACTCCTCAGTAAGGTCATTTGTACTGGTGGTACACTGTTGGCCCCTTTAAAATAAAATAGCACAACATTGATCATTTGTATGTATGGTTCCCTTTTACTTCAAGCATGCCACTTTCTAACTTTCTCTTAGAAAGCAGAAAATAGACCCCATTCCTCAGCCACCAATTTATTCCCATTCGGCCATTTTAGGGAATGCACATGAAATCACAGATTTAGGCAGTTTCATTCATGAACTAAGGCAATATTTTTTTTAATTTTTATCAGCATTTAAAAACCTCCATAGTACAAAAACTGCTCTGTTGTGTTACATACATACAATAATGGGGGCCCCCTCACTGCTTTTAAAAGCGACTGCTCCATCTCGATTCTCTTTGATATCAGTGCCTGACAATGCTGTCAGCACACTCCTTCAACATCTAGGAAACTGGATGGCAACCACTGACAGAGTACTGAACTCTTTAAATATCACCTTGAAAATGGAACTTAATTGTGTTGTTATGTTCCTTCCTAATATGTTTTTTTCCCTCACAGAGGCGTCATAGGTGTTCTCTTCTTCTTCTCTATTTTGCATGCTTGTACTTGATTGACAGATCTTTTCAGTTTGATATGCACTTTTTCTGTTATGCAACTAATATGCAATTTTATGTAGGCTACACAGGAACAGAGGAGACTCCAGCTGTCCCAAAAGCCTCTAGGGTTGCACTCAAAGGAAAATTCTTTTTTTTTTTTCACAAACCTGTCTTACTTTAGTAGTTTTTGCCATCGTGCATATCGGTTATTATCGGCTTACTCACCAGCTTCATTTTGGAGATTTTGGATATTGGCATCACTGCTAAGACACGGCTTTCCAACAGCATCTTGTGCATCACAGCACGTGTCAGACATGTTTCAGCAAGTCTAATTCAACCCAATTATCTAAACCACATATTTGGAAGAGAAAACGTTAAAAGTAATTACCCACACTGTCCAATATTATTAATGGTCCATTGCATTGCTGAACTACCTCCTGGCTCAGCTTGCAGGTATGAACATCTCACCTCACTGCTAAACTACCTGGCCAGCACAACCGAGAAGTCATAGATAATAGGAAATCATCTAACTGAGGCACCAGTTTATTGTTGTTGTTGTTGAAAGGACAGGTTTAAGGCTTCTTTCCCAATTACATTACATTACATTACATTACAGTCATTTAGCCGACACTTTTATCCAAAGCGACTTACAATAAGTGCATTTGACTTAGGAAATTAGGAGAACTACTAGTCATCAGAGATCATAAGTGCATCTTCTCTCTAAACAAGCATCTAAGAGCAAAACCAGTGCTAAAGTAAAAGTGCAAGAAAGAGTTTTTTTTTAATAAGTGAATACAATAAGTGCTAAGAACAAGTAACAGGGTAGTAGTTCTTAAAGAGGTGAGTTTTCAACCTGCGCCGAAAGATGGGCAGAGACTCCGCTGTCCTGACATCAGTGGGGAGTTCATTCCACCACTGCAGGGCCAGGACAGAAAAGAGCCGTGACCGGGTCGATCGACAGCAAGGGCCTCTGAGCAATGGGGCAACCAGGCGTCCCAAGGCAGCAGAGCAAAGTGGTCGGGCGGGGGTGTAGGGCTTGACCATGGCCTGGAGATAGGAAGGAGCTGTTCCTTTCACTGCCCTGTAGGCTAGCACCAGAGTCTTAAACTGGATGCGAGCAGCTACTGGGAGCCAGTGGAGGGACATGAGAAGGGGAGTTGTGTGGGAGAACTTAGGGCGGTTGAACACCAGACGAGCTGCAGCTTCCTGAACAAGCGCCAAAGGTCTGATGGCCGACGCAATGCCATGTAAGATGCCGACGCAAATCTGTGGTTGACAATCCAATGTCCAATGTCCAAAATCTTCAAAATGAAGCCAGTGAATGAAATTATATCATTACCAATGGCATAAACTATGAAAATACAACATGAAAAAAACCTGAACTTTCTTTTAATGTATTACATACCAGATGGCCTATACTTTCCTTTGGCATACATAAATATATTTGATGTTCTTCTTTGATCTATTTATCCCTCTTTTATCATTATTATTCATCGCTATTAAATTTAAGCTAGGACCTCATTTTTTTCCAGACATTTAATGATCCTGGCTTGTAGATAAAGAACAGTAAACCAGGAGACCCGTGGATAAATTCCTCTTCCATGGTTTACTATATCCAGGCCATCTATGTTCCGCTTGTTTCAGTCTGTTGAAAATCAAAATTACAGATGGCAATGGGCCATTCAGTCACGGGGGATGTTGAGGCCTGATCCTGAGCACCTAGGAGTCAAATGATGGCAGGAAGTATAACATGAACATTCAATGCATCATGGTTTTTATATTATATAGCTCCGGGGTTGAAGAGGCAAGGCTGTCCTTCTGGCAGGGGCATGTATAGTCTCTCAACATGTCAGAGTTGAAAAAAAAAAGGATAGAGATGATTTATGGCAGGATGGCTGGTGAAAGGGAGGAATTAAACAAACCTGGAGTCTGGCGGAAAGTAAGTGTCAATGGGCGCTCAAGTACAGTGTATACCGCTGAAGTTATTTAACTTAGTGTCTGAAGTGATTAACGCCTCTTTTTCCACTCAGCAATAAGGTTAATTTTATATATATATATATATAATTATTTTTTTGTGTTTTTTTTTTTCTTTTTTTTTCTTTTAACAGAAAACAACTTTTTGGCACAATATGAGTGGTACATTGCGGCATCAGCTTAAAATGTTGCCCAGAGCCTTGAAGGTTGTTCCCCCTGTCAAATCCATGTTCCAGTTACATATTCGCTGACTCTAACAGAGTTCTGTCTCTCTGAAAAATGACAAAGATTACATTCATGCTAGAGAGGAACTGATTGGTCCTACCGCTCTATCAGGCTAAGCCTTGACCAACCACACAGAATACTAATGTAACAGTGTACGACCACAGATGTGTAGACTCGCTAGCCCTTGACTAACGGGTTGGACCCTTTAGTTGACTGGTTAGCGCAGTCGCCTGTGGTGTTGGGAACCCAGGTTCGATTCCCACTTGCCCCCTGAATTCCCACTACATTTGGTGGCAGCAGTGGGATGCATATGCACTCAGAGGCATGAGGGGGAGCTGGTTTACAGAAGCCCGGGGACCTCTGAGTGTATATGCATACGACCACGGATGTGTAGACTCACTAGCCCTTGGCTAACAGGTCAGACCCTTTAGTTGACTGGTTAGTGCAGTTGCCTATGGTGGGGGGGGGGGGGGACCCAGGTTGGATTCCCGCCTGCCCCCTGAATTCCCACTACACTATCTTGGTGCCAAGTAGCTATAACTGGACAGAGAGCTAGCATCGGTAAATGAAGCCATTTGTGGTACAAGCACTCTTCCAGTATTGGTCCTGTTCCCAGCTTCTCCAGCTGAAGTGAAAGGTTGGACAGGACATCGTACTCATGACTTCATGAGATCCAACAAAGTTTATTTACATAGAAGATGTTTAGCGCTTTAAAGATTAGAATAGAGGACTTGTCAATCAAAAGTTCATTACGGACCATATTGCAGGCAAGAAACTTATACTCAACTGTCGTGTCAAAGTGTCCTGCAGAGAATTTGACCTTCATTTGTTGCAGTAGGGATTGTTCAGCACATGGACAAAATGATTAATAAGCTAGTGAGGTGAAATACGTTATTTGCAAGGTGAAAAGACTTGTTTTTCCCAGTTGGGTGGGTTGCCAAAACAGTCACATTAAATAGGTCAACAGCATTTTCAGCACTACTGATAATCTAGTAAAATCATCTGTCCTGTATCGTGTGTGTGGCTGGTGTTTGTGCGTGCGTGCTTGTGTCGATGGCATATGAGCTAAAACAGGCATTACCAAATGTTATTCTGCTGTGACTCACCCGTGGAGATGCTTTCCAGCCCGGCACCCACCAAATATTTTGTGCAGTAAAATAAGCAATACATTTTCATTATTTGTCAAAAAGTGAGATGATTAACAATCCTCTCTATATTGTTCTCTAATGCCGTTTAGTGTGAACGTAAATGTTCTCTTTTCTTCCTTTTTTATGCAACTTCGGTTTCCAGAAAAGATGTTTCTTGTTGAAATTCTACAACCTATACTTTGAAAACCACTGAGCTAAAAAACAACCCCCTCCCCCAAAAAAAGACCCAAAAAAAGAGGTAAATATTCTTTTTGAACTTTCCCAGTGATTTTGATATCACAGTTGAAACATACGTGGGAATACTGTATTAATGAATGTTACCACGAGAATTTTTGTGCAAAAATAGCTTTGTAGACCCTTGTAGTTTCCACTAGTGGCTGCTATGTTGACTAATGTGAGTTTGAAGCTTCAGCAGGCAGTACAGGGTCTTGTTGGATAGAGCAAGGCGACGCTGTCTCTTGATGAGGGTTGTTTTTTGTGGGGTTTTTTTTTTTCAGGACTGGGTTGGACTCAAGGTATATTAGTGGCATGGGAAGATTAAATAATGTCCTCATGTTATTGTAGATAGAATAGCTGCTAAAAAAACTAGATGTGTTTGCCTAATACGGTGTTAAGCTTGTGTCTGTTTGTCATGCTACCAATCTCTACTCCCTAAGATGTAAGGTAGGGAGAGTAGAAGGTCATGGTCCAGTAATCAGGTGAGAAAAACTGATATTTTACACACAGCATATCCCTGATAATAATAATAGTAATAATAATAATAATTATTATTATTATTATAGTACGTTTTATTGGTACAGCGCTTTTCAAAGTATTCAAAGACGCTTTACATAAGTTAAAATAAACATATAAACAACACACCAAAAGCATAAAACACATTACTCACACATTTAAAGCAATTCTGAAGAGGTGAGTTTTGATTAATGATGTGAACGTGGACAGATTGGTGCAGTCTCTGATGTGTTTGGGGAGAGATTTCCAGAGGGAGGGGGCTGCTATGGAGAAGGCACTGTTGCCCCAGGTCTGGTGCTTGATCCTATGTGCTGGAGATAGGAGTTTGGCAGTGGAGGAGTGAAGGTTGCGGGAAGGAGTTTGGTAGTGGAGCAGGTCAGTGTGGAAGGGAGGAGGCTTGGTTATGGAGGCCTTTGTGAGTGAGGAGAAGGACTTTGAATTGGATCCGTTGTAGGACAGGGAGCCAGTGGAGGTTCTAGAGGACAGGGGTGATGTGGTCAAGGGAGCGGGAGTGGGTGAGCGGGCGAGCAGCAGCGTTCTGGATGTACTGGAGTTTGTTTAGGACTTTGCATGATGAGCCGTACAGAATGCTGTTGTGGTAGTCAAATCTGGATGTGATGAAGGCATGAATCAAGGTTTCGGCAGCAGAGAAGGAGAGTGATGGGTGGAGACGAGCTATGCTTTTTAGGGTGGAAAAGGCAGTTGTAGTGATTTGAGTGACATAGAGGTCAGGAGGTCAGGCCAGGTGGTCAGAGATATTGACGTTGAGGCTGGAGAGTTGAGATATTGTGAGACCAGTGGAGTAGACCAAATCCAGGATGTGGCCACAGCTGTGAGTGGGAAGTTGATGTTGTGTGAAGTTGAAGCATTGTAGCAGTTCCAGGAATTCTATGGCAGATTTATAGGACGGAGACCGGACTGATTAACGTGTCATTTATTGTGGTAACAGTGTGGGTAATGATGTCTGTTTGTTTTATTAGGAATGGGAAGAGGTAGAACAGCAGCGTGATCATACCACAAGGGGGAGCTAGAGTAAACTAAGTATGTGACAGCCATTGTTGTGGGCAAAGGGGAAGAAGAGAGTCAGGAAGGCACGTGTGTGATGTAAAAAAAGAAAAGAAAGAAGAAGAAGCAATGTTCTATGTTAGTTTTACCAGTGATTTTGAGTCCACTTTTGATATAATGTTCAAATAATGTTCAGCTCACGGTACAGTGAGGGCCCTGGAGAAAAAGTTTAAGTCATGGTACACGAGATATATTGTTATATGTTTCCCCAGTAATGTGGTTAAAAATGACAGAAGGCACTGATGGCTTTTCTGTAAGCAGTATTTCGCATTAAAACATCTGGATAGATGAATTTAGACAACAGCTAGATACTGGTGATACTGAAAATCTGGTCACCTTTTGATTTGCGGATAACTTTCTGATCTTTCGCTTCCATCATATTAGGAAAAATGAAAGGTCTTGGCTTATTTCATAATAGTAGATATCTTATCTCATCATCTGTATTTTGCCCTCAAAAGTTTTGTAGTCATTTTATGTATGTCCATATTTATGTACATTACTCTAACACTGAAGAGGACATTATCAGAATCTGATGGGTAATGTCATAACACAAAACAAAAATTGATTTTTTTTAACATTTTTTTTTGAAGCACGGGCATGCACAACCACACAAACATGAATAGACACAGACACACGCACACACAGAGAGACTGACAGTATTGAGCTATTGATTCACCAATTCGCTGCTGTTTTGTTGATGTGGGCTTAGGAGGCAGATCATTCCCACGACAAGAAAAAAATGTACTGCAGATAAAACAAGTATTTGAAAGCTCTCAACGGGAAAAGGGGGCTGAATAGGGAAAGTACAGAATAGTGGAGTTGCAACAAGGTTAAGGCACTTTGGCAGGGAGGCCATAGTGGAGACAGTACTGCAATTCACAATAATTGTAATAAACTTCAGAAGCCTGGCACTCACCCTGGTCAGTAGAGATTCCCTTTTACAAACAGTCCCGTCTTCTCTATCCTCTCTTTGGAGCCTTTGAGTCAAAATCCAAAACTATTGTTATATAATATCAAACTATACGCAACATACATATTTTCACCCAAACCTCATCCTCTCTGCGGAGACACACACATACATAGTGGTTAATTATACACAGGCGTTTATCCCTTGTTGCCTAGATGAGCCACTCCTAATTCTACCTGTGTCCAAACCAGTGTCTGATCTATGCCTCTGCCACAATAGTACAGTTATATCATATCGTATAGGGTGGTGCTGTATGATGTAATATTTCACATGATAGTATACTATACTATCAATAGCCTATCATATACTATGCTATGGTTAGTCAAGTGTAGTGTACTATAGTATAGTGCAGTCTGGTATAGTATAATGTGATATAGAATAAAATAGTATGATGTAGTTTAGTATAGTTTGGTATAGTATACTATAATTATTACTCACCACACCTTTGTTATTTATGGGATAATGACAATAATAACCGATTACATTTATATAGCGCTTTATCTAGACACCCAAAGTGCCTCATATTGAAGGGCGGAAACTCACCTCAACCACCACCAATGTGTAGCACCCACCTGGAAGTACACTATAGTACCACACTGCCCCCAACAATCTTTACACTGCTCCACTTCCTCATGTAAAGACAATCACTCTTCTACTCTTTTGCCCCATCATACTTTGTGCTATCTGCTCTCTCTTCCTCTTTGTTTCTCTCTCTCTTGCTTTCTCTCTCTCTCTCTCTCTCTCTCTCTCTCTCTCTCTCTCTCTCTCTCTCTCTCTCTCTCTCTCTCTCTCTCTCTCTCTCTCTCTCTCTCTCTCTCTCTCTTTCTCTCTGCCCTTAACCCCGTCCCTCTTGCTCATCTCCTTCTCTCTCTCTCTCTCTCTCTCTCTCTCTCTCTCTCTCTCTCTCTCTCTCTCTCTCTCTCTCTCTCTCTCTTTCTCTCAGGGGAGATATTGTTGTTGTTTGTTGTTCCGAGCTGGAGTTGGGTCCCACCACTCTCAGGAGAGAAGAGAAGAGAGAGTAGAGTCTCACTTGGACCATTGACAGGGACTGGGACCATCCACTTTAGGGAGCATCTGTTGGGATTATAACATTGCCCCCCCCCCTCTCTCTCTCTGTCGCTCTCTCTCTTTCTCACTCTCTCTGTATCTGTCTCTCTCTCTGTCTCTGTCTCTCTTTCTCTCTCCCTCTCTCTCTCCCCCTTCATTCCTTCCAGCTCTCTTCTTTTTTTTCCATTAAGGATAACGCTCCTCAGTCTGTTGGGTTTCACACAGCGAGAAGTAACTTCTGGGTTTAGTGGACAGCACTGTATCGAGCGCACATGAGTTTTGTTTATAAAGACAGAGAAGACCTGGAGTCTATTTTGGAGGAATTCCGTTTTGTCAGTTCACAGCTCACTTGGAAGAACTCAACCTTTCCGTTTCCTATTTAGGAATACGAGGAAGGGGGGAGAAAAAACACAACAAATGTTTATCTTGGCTTGACTGTGGTGAGCGGAGAGGAAAGCGAGTATAGAAATGGTCCCAGTTAAGTGCTGACTGCTGACACCAGCCTCAATTTCACTTGATTTAATTTTGCCACACTGTTTCACTGTCAGAAAGATAATATACTTGCTGTGTGTTGGGCTTGTAACGGGCAAGGCTCTTTGCCTTTTTAGGTGGTTCACATTTATACACACAGACACAGACACACACACACATTTTTTTTCACCTCCCAAAAAGAAATGGACATATCTTTTAAACTGGGACCAGAGGCTGAATCTTAAATTGAATGTCCAGATTATGGTTTCTGCTTGTACTTTTATCAGCTGACTTTCCACTGGACTGGAAGCGAAGCACATTTTTAACCACCTCTTTCCAGTAGTTTTTATCTAACACATGCAGAGTGGACTTACCAGATCTGATGCTGGCATGCTGACCCGTGACTGAATTTTGAAGTTGAACTCATCCTCCACTCTGGTATTTCTGCAATGCACAACTGATTCGGGGGTTTTTTCGTTTTTATTTTTTTTAATTTTTGTATGTAGTGCTGTTTTGAATTTTGCTTTGCATTTGTGGTGCTCATACTTGTTTTTCCTGTCTGTTCCTTCAAAAGGACCCTTCCCTTTCAATTCCCTAGATTGGGGAGAAAGACAATGTAAAGGATTTTGGACAGCTCCATTTCAGACTCAGCATGGGGGTTTCGGTCATGCCAGAGTTCACTTAGAAGTTGCGTTCTGCTTCATTACATCCTGCGCCATTCAAAGCTGCTGTTTAGATGTTTTTTTCCCAAATCAACGTAACTCTTTCCAAACTAGCAAGTAAAATGATGAACAAAGACTCTCGCTTCTCAAAGAAGACGCACGGCAACTTCTCCACACGCAGGCACTCGTGCATTGGGTAATGTATTGTGTTGTGTGTTATACACTTTGTGAATTTTTGTGAGTTGTTGTGATTTTGGCCACAGGTACAGCATTGGCACCAGTGTTCGTTCAGGAAACGTGTGTGTGCTTGTGGATGAATGTGAGAAATATGCTCTCATTTTGCATGTCCAAATTGTATCCCATTTCTAAATATAATTTTCATCTCTATTCTGTTTATGACAAATATGATTTTAAAAAAAGACAGTCAAAAAGATTGGTCAATTGCTCATGGATGTTGCACTGTCAGTCTGTTTAAAGTGATGTTTTGCAGTGTTTCTCTGCTGGTTTAATTTGGACTGCAGCGTGAGCTCTGGCAACGTATTCTCCCAGTCAGAGTGTAGAAATTGTGTGTAATACGGACACGTATTCCCAGTAGAAAAGGCTTGCTGATGGAAAACACTTTGTCAGTGGTTGCTGTTGGTGTACTTGGTGCTGCGGCGGGCAACCGCAGCCCCTGCGGTGGTATGGTGAATCGATGGCTCTGCCCGTGTCTGTTGATGTCTCTTCTTGCGGCCCATGGGCCGGAGCCAAGCAAACGCATCATCAGGATTAGACACGCCATGATCTGAGCCTGATCTGGTTCAGCGTTAGAATCAATAACAGAGGGACCAAAGAGCAATGTCATTACACTGAGTAAATGTACATCCCACTGGACCAGCATGGGAGCAAAATTCTTTGTTTTTCCCGATTTTGTCTATTGCTCCAAGACACAGTATTGTAAGAAATAAATGCAAGTTTGGATTTGACTTGTTGCTTCAAGGCAGTTCATGGTTACTGTTGCGTTGCATTGCATTGCACAGTGCTGGCCCTATGTTAGGCCAGTATTGAGAGTTGTTGATTTACATTTCCTTTTAACTTCATAGAAACACCAAATGACCCAGTCTGGATTCAGGAATTTAAGAAAAATAGCCACTTAGGTCAAAATCACAGCAGCATGCATCACTATCTTAGTTCACATAAAATAATGAGTATGGGCTGATCTGCAGCACATTTATGAACATAGATGTGCGCATATACAGCTTTGCAACATCCACATTATCACACACACACACACACACACATTTTACTACACAGTGTAAAACGTGTCCACAACATATACATAAACACACACGTGGGATAGCGCACCAGGTCAAATGTAATTTAGAAATAGAAAAATGTCACTGACAGAACCTATACATTATAACCACACTAGCTGAATAAGGCAACAAGGGGACACTGTTACCCGCCAAAAACTCTGTTACTAGTGGAGATAAAATACACACCAAGGAACACAAGTGAGTAGCTGTTGTGGGGTTTTTTTTGTGCAGTGTGTTTTGCGGCAAAGTTTTCTGAACTCTGGGCTGAAGCCATGTGCCTCACGAGTGTCATCGAACCTCCTCCAGCCATGAATCTTTTTGCAATCATATGAGGAGATCAAAGGAGGAGGGGAGACATTTTGAAATATGGCTGGAAAGAAAGATGTGCAGAACAAAGCAAGCCTCTCTCTCTTTTTTTTTCTTTTTTTTTTTTTTTTTACCTGATTTGTACATGGAGCTCCTTGGCCAAGAGCAGTGCTGAAGTAGAGTCACTAGACCCTGAGACCAGTGACATTTAAGCCTTGTTTTTGTGGTCTGTACGGATTTTCAGGGGTAGTAAAGATAGAGAACTATTTATAACAATGGGGGAGATACCACTGAGTTTCAGTTATTATGTGGCTGTTATGTCACAGCTCTTGTTTTTAACACATGCACACACCACACACACACACACACACACACACACACACACACACACACACACACACACACACACACACACACACACACAAATTGTCATTAGTCAACTTAAACTTAATTATCATCTTAAATTTTCCATTCAGTTGTTAGATACTCATATTGCTATATATTTTTTTCTTATTTTATTTTTATCTTCAGTTCTTTTGTCTGCTCTTGCTCTGGCAAACACACACACACACACACACACACACACACACACACACACACACACACACACACACACACACACACACACACACACACACACACAGAAACAAAGCAGTCTCTTGTAATCCAGATGTCCATCACAATAGCAGCACATCCAGTCCTCAGTTGTACCATTGGTACCAGGCACCCCTTCGTTTAACTTTGCAATCGCCACATGCACAGTGAACACTGATACAGTTTGAGTCTTCTCCGAAGCACGGCTGTATTTGGCTTCACTGTCACTGAGATACATTGATATGATGAGAGTTTGGCAGGCTGAACTAGGTGCATTTGATGTAAGAGCCTCCCTGACAGGACAGGATTATCAATGCTGTTGCCTCGAACAACTGGACAGCACACCATCCAGTTTGTCCCATCGCATTGACAGACTGGGAAGATAATGTTGTCTCCAACACCGAGCTGCAGGGTAGAGAAATTGAGTGGATGAATGGGGTGCGACTGAGACTAATAGAAATAGATGGTCTGGATGACTTAACTGGCAATAAGAGATAACTGGCAGAGAAGGAAAAAGGCCTTTGACAAGAGGCCAGTGAAGAAGTGTTAGAAACATGCCCCAGAGATAGCAACGCTTTCTGGCACAGACAAGAGCAAAATATAGTGGGCCGGAGAGAGAGAGACAGAGAGAGAGAGAGGAAACAGGGAGATTTTAGGGTGCCATAAAACAGGAGAGGTGGATGGAGAGATTGGGAGAAAGATGGGAAAAGCGTCCAGTGAGGTCAAACAAAGGGCAACATGACAAAGTCCGAGATATGATTATAGAGACCCCCCACTCTCTCTCTCTCTCTCTCTCTCTCTCTCTCTCTCTCTCTCTCTCTCTCTCTCTCTCTCTCTCTCTCTCTCTCTCTCTCTCTCTCTCTCTCTCTCTCTCTCTCTCTCTCACACACACACACACACACACACACACGCCCCAAGCCCAACTCTAACCCCTCCTGCGCCGCCCACACACCCAGAATAGTCAATAGGCCTTGTGTGGCTGTGGTGGGTCGACGGCTATGTGCGTCACTGCTGTACTCCATATTTTCAGCATGACTGATTTCCCCAATCGCCTCCACAGCCCCATCGATCCCTTTAGCTGGCAGGGCAGCTAACGCTATCCAAGTTCAAAACCTGCCCCTCTGCTGCGGATCCCATTCCCACCATTACAAAGACACGCAGTGTGTCTGTGTGTGTGTGTGTGTGTGTGTGTGTGTGTGTGTGTGTGTGTGTGTGTGGGGGGGGGGGGTGGAGTAGTGATGTGAAAATTGAGAAAAGAAACACGTCTTTGTTGTGCTTAAACATACCCATTTATATTAAATCCCCCTGTAACCCTTTTTCGATCCCCAGCAGCCGTAGCTAATGCGGCGCTATCAAATTCCCTCCCAAAAGAGTCTCGTTCTGGTCATCGTCTCAATAGGAACAGTGACGTCTGTAACGTAATTGGGTTTATAAAGGTGCTGTATCGCATAGTGGCGCTTTATTTTAACTTTTTTTTCTTCATCAGTTTCCAGTCCAGAAAATAAAACGTATCTTATGTAATAGCCATTGGTGTTGGGTCACAGCTGTGGTTAAGCGGCACTTTGAGGCCCATGACGTGTTGTAACCACTAGAGGGAGAAAGTGACAAAGCAATGCGACGAGTGAGTTTTAGCAGATCAACATAGTATGATGGTATTAGGTCTGCGCCATCATTATATATATATATATATATATATATATATATATATATATATATATATATATATATATATATATAGATAGATAGATAGATAGATAGATAGATAGATAGATAGATAGATAGATAGATAGATTAAAAATGACAGTCAACTGTGTTTTGTTGTAGAAAAAACTGATAATCCAAATTAGTCAAGTTAAAATGTGTTGTTAGGCTGTTCAAAATTCAAGGTAATGGACCATTGTTATAACACACAGGAATATACCGTTATGTTCAAAAGAAATTAAATAATGACTTCCATCCATCCATTAATTATCCAAGCCACATATCCTGCGCTCAGGGTCGCAAAGATGCTGGAGCCTATCCCAGCAGTCATTGGGCGGCAGGCGGGGAGACACCCTGGACAGGCCGTCAGTCCATCACAGGGCCCACACACACACACACACACACACACACACATATACACACATTCCCACCGAGGGACAATTCAGTATGGCTGAATCACCAGACCTACATGTCTTTGGACTGTGGGAGGAAACCGGAGCACCCGGAGGAAACCCACACAGACACAGGTAGAACATGCAAACTCCACACAGAGGAGTTTGCATAATTTATAACTTTCTTAAGCTGAAATGATATCTATGTACGTATATAGTACAGGTGGAAGTAACATGTCAGTCTGCAACAGTCTGGGCCAAGGATGTGTTAAGCCACTATCCTCAAATCAGATCTACCATTTGTTTTTTCCATAGTCTTGTGACGTGCAAAACGGACCAAATGAAGGTACATTTGGACATTTTCTAACTTTTTTTAAGTACTTGAAATGTTTTATAAAACTTTCTAATGAGTCTTGCTACAAACAGGTGAAATATCACACCAATTTTAGCAGAGTTGTTCCAGTTACTAAATCCATCTTTTAAAAAAAATGTCAAATTCAAGGTTTTTTTTTTCTTACTGTATTCAATTGTTGATATTGTCTTCTTCCATGCATGGAAAATGCTTCATGATCATGGGATTAAGCACATGGATGGAAACAGGAAATTAAATGTATTTTACAGGATTTACTTAAAAACTTTAAAAAAAAAAAGCGGTCTGTCCAGGGTGTCTCCCTGCCTGCCGCCCAATGACTGCTGGGATAGGCTCCGGCATCCCGCAACCCCGACTTGGATAAGTGGCCTGGATAATGGATGGATGGATACTTAAAAACTGACTTCTTTGAGACGCAAGCTTTCTGCAGTAGCAGAGGTGGCACACTTTCCTCCACAGCACTGCAGGTGATAGGAAGCATTTTTGTCTTGTAGGGTTTCAGTAGTTGCAGTATGTGTGTAAGCACACACACACACACACACACACACACACACACACACACACACACATTACACACATTTAGCTCAGGCGTTAGCAAGTCTAAGGTGAGTGTTTTAGCCGTCTTGGCTGTTTTCCAGAGGTGGCTCAGTGATGTGGGCACTCTGACTAAGTCTTTTATGGCCCTAGTTATTCCTGGTTTCACAAACCTGCCGGTGGGGTGCGTACGTGCGCTTATATGCATCTGAATCAGCTGTTTGTGTCCTTTTCTGCATCATTGTACTCTGTATCCATGCTATTTGTGTATGCATGAATGAATGAATGCATGTTTGTTTGTTTGTGTGTGTGTGTGTGTGTGTGTGTGTGTGTGTGTGTACACTTGCATGCATGTGTGCACATGTGTGCGAGTGTCTGTCATCCATCCAGTTCCACCACTCTCCCTTTCCTAAAATCACTGCACCCCCGCACAACCCTGCCGTACTACCAGATGGCAGCCTAATGAATCATGAGGAGACACACTGGTAGCCTTTACTACAGTACTTGCTGTAACATGATGTCTTACATGCATCACCCAGGCTCAGTTAAATATAGGCCACTTGTGATGACCGCTTAGATGGGTTTCACTTACAGCCAGAGTTGGGGGTAATGCGTCAGGAAAGTAAGGCATTAGTTTAATAATATTAGTTTTCCTGGTAATGTTTAATAGATTTTTCTGGTTATGTTTAATATGAAATGCTATTTTTTAAATGTGCATACTAAATATCACCTTACATATCTGAATTTAGCAACGTGTTACTTAACCAAATTCTCTGCATGGTGGCAGAGGTCACCTTCGTGGGTCTGACCCAACAATGCAAATGGGAATTGCATGTTTCAGCAATCAGGAATATCTGTTCATGAAGGAGCACTGCAATGCCTCTCCTTCATGCACGTCAACATACAGACACACACAAGCACACACACACAACACACACAAACACACTGGTATGTGAAAAAAACGTTGTGCGCATTAGTGGTCTGAGGTGATGAATTTTAAGAGCGAGCCTTTCTGTTTTTCTTGTACCTGCTCTTTTGAAACGCTCGTCTTTTTGTACTTGCCACGGGATGTTTTCGGTTGTTTTGACATCATGAAAAATGTGTCACCTTAATTCTACATTTGAAGTTGGTTGATTGACAACTTTATTCTTGGAAAAATCTCCCGTCCTGCCCATCAGCATCATACCACCAAGTTCAAGTCCAACTTTATTGTCATGTGTATTTGAATACGATGAAATTCGTGTACTCTGGCTCTCTGCCTTGACACAAAGGACACAAGGACACCCCCCCCCCCAAAAAAAACTACAGACCTACATAGACTATGTACTCATGAGTTCATACATTATATACACAGTATAGAAAAGTACATGATAACACAACAATGTAATGATATGGGTGTGTCAGCTGTTCAGCAACCTGACTGCCTGTGGAAAAAAACTGTCAGACGGGTGGTGTGTGAGTTGATGTTCCGGTCATGTTTTTTAGATGAGAACAGAGAACAAGAGCGGGTTGGCTGGTGTCCTTAATGATGTTTTGGGCTTTCCTTTTGCAGCGAGTGGTGTAAATATTATGAAGTTGTGGTAGTTCCATGCCAATGATTTTGCTGCTGTCTTTACAGTCCTTTGCAGCAGTCTGCAGTCCTGAACAGTCAGGTTGCCAAACCACACTGTTATACAGCCTGTCAAGACACTCTCCATGGTACTGCGATGAAAGTTAATAAGAATTGGGTCATCTGGGTAGTATAGCGGTCTATTCTGTTGTCAACCAACAGAGGGATCGCCGGATCGAATCCCCGTGTGACCTCTGGCTTGGTCGGGTGTCCCTACAGATGCAATTGGCCGTGTCTGTGGGTGGGAAGCCGGATGTGGGTATGTGTCCTGGTCGCTGCACTAGCTTCTCCTCTGGTCAGTTGGGACGCCTGCTCAGGGGGGAGGGGGAACTGAGGGGAATAGCGTGATCCTCCCATGCGCTACGTCCCCCTGGCAAAACTCCTCACTGTCAGGTGAAAAGAAGCGGCTGGCAACTCCACATGTATCGGAGGAGGCATGTGGTAGTCTGCAACCCTCCCTGGATCAGTGGAGGGGGTGGAGCAGCAACCGGGACGGCTCAGAAGAGTAGGCTAATGGCCGGATACAATTGGGGAGAAAAAGAGGGGGGGAAGTTAAGAGTTTTGTGATGAGTACCAAAATTCTTGAGACGCCTCAGAAAATACAGTCTCTGCTGTGTCTTCTTGAGGATGAATTGGTGTTGAGAGACCACGTGAGAGTGTCTGTGATGTGTAAACCAAGACATCTAAAACTGTCTGCAATTTCAGTAG
The DNA here is from genome assembly GCF_029633865.1 of Lampris incognitus. Classification (NCBI taxonomy): domain Eukaryota; kingdom Metazoa; phylum Chordata; class Actinopteri; order Lampriformes; family Lampridae; genus Lampris; species Lampris incognitus. The sequence continues at coordinate 25,624,885 of NC_079224.1, forward strand.
ATGGCCCATTGATGGAAATAGGAATGTGATTTTGTCTGAGCTTTCTAAAGTCAACAGTGATTTTCTTTTGTCTTATTAATGTTCAGAGAGAGGTTGTTATTATGCACCATATGCTTTGACACCCCGTTTGAACGGAGAGCCAAAGTGACCATCTATGTGAAGAGGGAACGACCATCCCTGAAGCAAGAGTGAGGGGGCTAAGAGTACATCTGTCACCATTTTACAATGCTGTGATTGCAGCTATTCCCTATTCCTCTGAATAGTGCACATTGCTATTTAAACACTAGTTAATGGTCATGGCAATTTGCATATGAAACAGGTCATTGTTTTTGGTCGTTATGCCACTGTATTGTTTATAAGGGTGGAGATACATGCAGTCAGTTTAGACTGAGGAGGTCACTTAGATGAGTGATGAAACGTTTCTGTCAATAAATGCTGTATCCAGATGAACTGATTCAACTTTCTGTGATCATATGGTTAAATCTTCCACTTCCCTCCTATGACATCATGTAATACCACACAAAGTTGTCTTTATGTCATCATGGCTGATATGAGTGGCTGTGGATCTATACAGTACAAAATGTTCATTGATTTGATGTTACATTACATTACATTAGTCATTTAGCCGACGCTTTTATCCAAAGCGACTTACAATAAGTGCATTTAACTTAGGAAATTAGGAGAACTACTAGTCATCAGAGGTCATAAGTGCATCTAAAAAGCATCTAAGAGCAAAACCAGTGCTAAAGTAAAAGTGCAAGAAAGATGTTTTTTTTTTTTTTAAATGAGTGAATACAATAAGTGCTAAGAACAAGTAACATGGTAGTAGTTCTTAAAGAGGTGAGTTTTCAACCTGTGCCGAAAGATGGGCAGTGACTCCACTGTCCTTACATCAGTAGGGAGTTCATTCCACCACTGTGGGGCCAGGACAGAAAAGAGCCGTGACCGGGTCGATCGGCAGCAAGGGCCTCTGAGCGACGGGGCAACCAGGCATCCCGAGGCAGCGGAGCGAAGTGGTCCGGCAGGGGTGTAGGGCTTGACCATGGCCTGGAGATAGGAAGGAGCTGTTCCTTTCACTGCCCTGTAGGCTAGCACCAGAGTCTTAAACTGGATGCGAGCAGCTACTGGGAGTCAGTGTAGGGACATGAGAAGGGGAGTTGTGTGGGAGAACTTAGGGCGGTTGAACACCAGACGAGCTGCAGTTTTCTGAACAAGCTCCAGAGGTCTGATGGTTGACGCCGGGGCACCAGCAAGGAGGGAGTTGCCGTAGTCGAGCTGGGAGATAAACAGAGCCTGGTTGAGCACCTGTGCCATCTCGTCGGTGAGGAATGGGCGAATCCTCCTGATGTTATGAGGAGAAATCTGCAGGAGCGAGCAACTGATGCAACGTTTCCAGCAAATGACAGTTGGTCGTCCAGGATCACACCCAGATTCCTCACAGTCCAAGTTGGCGTCACCACGGTGTTGACAATGGTGATGGCCAGGTCTCGTTGCGGGCAACCTTTCCCCGGGAGGAACATCAGCTCTGTCTTGTCCAGATTGAGCTTCAGGTGGGGTGTCGCCATCCACTCCGAGATGTCAGTCAAGCATGCAGCAATGCGTGTCTCTACTTGTGTGTCAGAGGGAGGAAAGGACAAGATCAGCTGAGTGTCATTGGCATAACAATGGTAAGAGAAGTCATGCGAGCGAATAACAGAACCCAGGGATGTCATTTACAGGGAGAAAAGGGGAGGACCCAGAACCAAACCCTGTGGAACGCCTGTAGTCAGTCTGCGAGGCTCCAACACAGATCCCCTCCATGTCACCTGGTAGGAGCGACCCGTCAGGTAGGTTGCAAACATTGAGAGTGCAGAGCCTGTGACACCCAGCCCCTCGAGGGTAGAGAGGAGGATCTGGTGGCTCACTGTGTCGAACGCTGCTGACAGGTCCAAGAATATCAGGACAGAGGAGAGAGAGTTTGCTCTCGCAGAGTGCAGCGACTCTGTCACTGCAAGGAGGGCCGTCTCTGTTGAGTGACCCACCCTGAACCCAGACTGATTGGGGTCCAGGAGGTTGTTCTGGTGGAGGTACACAGAAAGTTGGTTAAAGACAGCACGTTCGAAAGTTTTGGATAGAAAGGGTAGAAGGGAAACTGGTCTGTAGTTTTTGACATCAGAGGGGTTACGTGATGGTTTCTTGAGCAGGGGGTTGACTCTAGCAGTCTTGAAGGCAGATGGAAAGCATCCTGCTTGGAGGGAGGTGTTGATGAGGTGGGTTAGATAGGGAAGGAGTTCAGGTGCTGTAGACTGAAGAAGAGAGGAGGGGACCGGGTCAAGGGAGCATGTGGTGGGCGACTGGATGTGGTGAGGTTTAGAACCTCATTGGGGGAAAGGAGACTGATGAGGTTACAATTATGTTACCATAATTGTAAAGAAATACAATGATATAAAGCATTTTTTAAAACAGTAATAAGTAATATGTAACATGTGACATGTAATAACAAGTAATATGTAACATAGAACAATTTCTTTTTTCTTTTTTGGACTCCCCCCTTTTCTTCCCAATTGTATCCGGCCTATTACCCCACTCTTCCGACCCGTCCCAGTCGCTGCTCCACCCCCTCTGCTGATCCGGGGAGGGCTGTAGACTATCACATGCCTCCTCCGATACATGTGGAGTCACTAGCCGCTTCTTTTCACCTGACAGTGAGGAGTTTCACCAGGGGGATGTAGCGCGTGGGAGGATCCGGTTATTCCCCTCAGTTCCCCCTCCCCCCAAACAGGCGCCCCAATCAACCAGAGGAGGTGCTTGTACAGCGACCAGGACACATAACCACATCCAGCTTCCCCCCTGCAGACACGGCCAATTGTGTCTGTAGGGACGCCCTACCAAGCCGTAAGTAACGCGGGGATTGGAACCGGCGATCCCTGTGTTGGTAGGGGTTTATTGTAAAGCGACTTTGAGTGTTAGAAAAGCACTATATAAGTTTGATTTATTATTATTGTTATTTTTAGGCAACGGAATAGACCACCACGCCACCCGGATGCCCCATATTACAATTTTTAAGTAACGCTCCCGGCTCTGCTTATGTCCCAGCTGCCTTGTTAATGGAACGTATTTAACATTACTGGTGCAATTAGATCAATCCTTTAGGTTTGTTTGCTCTTCTGTTGGTGTGTGGGATTTCTGCATATTGCAGTTACGTATGTGCTCCATTCAGTTCGAGAATACTGGTCTAAACAATTTCTGGATTCTAAAAGTGCAGTTGGCTACATGTTTAGTATAACCTTTTATTCATCTTGCGTACCTATACAAAGAGTCTATGATGGCACCTACTGATGCACTTTGTCGTGTGCATCAGTAAATATCCTGCAGCTATCTGCCACTGGTGTCAATAACAATACATTTGGAAGAGCATTTTTTTGGGGGGGGGGTTCCAGGTCAAAGCAAAAATCTGACATGGTTGACATTGATTGAAAATTGTACATTGTGCTACATAAATATAGAAAGTTTTGTGCCATTTGTAACACCACCATCTGGCCATCTGCTATAGTGAATAAGCGTCATCATCTTCCATTTTGCCAAGTTGATCACGGAAAACTGGCAAATAATGAAAAAAAAAACCAAGAAATGTCTTATCCCCTGTAGTACAATGATAGTCTTAGAGACATAGCATGTGGCAACCCTGTATAACACAACACTCTGCATTTATAGTACTTGTACTATAAATGCAGAGTAATGTATGTTATTGCACTTGTCATGTGCCATTTGGGAAAAACTGCCTAAATTATTCTTATGAGTGCATTAAATTTTTGTATGAGTGGACCCTAAGGTGTTTGCGTGGTGGATCTAACCATTTCGTTAACCAGTATCACTGCTAGCTGACAGTTCATGTGGCCTGAGATATTATTTCTAATGCATCTTGCTTCCTAAACTCTGTTTGAGGTGTCCATCCATCCATTATCCAAACCGCTTATCTTGCTCTCAGAGTAGTGGGGATGCTGGAACCTATTCCAACCCTCACCTATGGTCATGAGCTTTGGGTAGTGACTGAAAGGGTGAGATCGCGGATACAAGAGGCTGAAATGAGTTTCCTCCGTAGGGTGTCTGGGCACAGCCTTAGAGATAGGGTGAGGAACTCGGACATCTGGAGGGAGCCCGGAGTAGAACCGCTGCTCCTTCACATCGAAAGGAGCCAGTTGAGGTGGTTCGGACATCTGATTAGGATGCCTCCTGGGCGCCTTCCTTTGGAGGTTTACCAGGCACATCCAACTGGGGGGAGACCCCGGGGTAGACCCAGAACTCACTGAAGGGACTACATGTCCAATCTGGCCTGGGAATGCCTCGGGATGCCCCAGGAGGAGCTGGAGAGCGTTGCTGGGGAGAGGGACATCTGGAGTGCCCTACTTAGCTTGCTGCCACCGCGACCCAACCCCGGAGAAGCGGCTGAAGATGAGTGAAAAAAAAAACAAAAAACAATGCAGTTGCACACCTGTAGTACGTTCCAATGTAACTAGTTACAGTTTACTACAGTGAAAATGTTCTACGGGATGTCTTTGTGTAGAAATGTGAAAAGTGCAACACATTTTGGCAACATGGAAGAGACCAGGTCTGGTTTTTGATTTTGTTATACTTTATTAATCCCCATGGGGAAATTCATGCTCTGCATTAACCCATCCTTGCTATTTAGCTAGGAGCCGTGGGCAGCCACCGTGCAGCACCCAGGGACCAACTCCAGAGGCAAAGAGAACATTAAAGTCACGTTCGAGTGTGAAAATCAAAGAAACTAATTTCATTCATTGTTATGACTGTACCGCTGCCTCCCAATCATGCTTTTAATGTCACCACTGCTGTTGACCACTGCAAAATATACTGTAAATATCTTCAGTATTTTATGCATTTTCCTCATAATATGATGGATCATTTTAAGGGGGGATTGTGCAGTAAGTGTTGGGGAAATGTTTGGCTTCATAAACAATCTGTGAACAGCGAAGGACATGTATTCCTCCCGGATTGGAAAACAGTCATTTTGCGATAATCAAAATCATGTCACTTTTTATCCAGGAGTGCTCGCACATGATGTCATGGAGCCCTTTTCCCCAAATAATGGAGAAATAATCCCACCGCTGTGACATCCACCAGGAATGATGGGGCTGGGGGCATCTGGGTGGCGTAGCAGTCTATTCCATTGCTTACCAACATGGGGATCCCGGTTCGAATCCCTGTGTTACCTCCGGCTTGGTCGGGCCTCCCTACAGACACAATTGGCCGTGTCTGTGGATGGGAAGCCGGATGTGGGTATGTGTTCTGGTCGCTGCACTAGCACCTCCTCTGGTCAGTCAGGGTGCCTGTTCAGGGAGGAGGGGAAACTGGGGGGAATAGCGTGATCCTCCCACGTGCTACGTCCCCCTGGCGAAACTCTTCACTGTCAGGTAAAAAGAAGCGGCTGGCGACTCCACATGTATCGGAGGAGGCATGTGGTGGGATGGGGCTGTGTTACATGAGGATTTTTTTTCGTTGTCTTGTCATGCGTCCCACACATGTTCATCGTGGCTGTCTGTGGACATAAGGTGAAGATGTTGAGCAGAACCAAACATTAGCGATTCTTAAAACACCATCATCACAAGATTCCCTGTCAGATCACATGCTAATATTTTCATTGTAGATGTTTATGACAGAAAAAAGCGAACACAGCACACACTGTAGTCAACTCCCAAAGGGCAAACTATATGTGGAGAGACTCAGTATGTATCCATCTGCCTTTGATAAAGAGCTTGAGTCTCTTTATCAAAGGCAGAGGTCTCATACTTGACTCCTTATCTCTAAATGGACGTATCATGAATTTATCTTCTGCAAAAGCCATGTAGTCTTCAGTGCCATTGGCTGCAGTGATCAGACTTGAACTTTGCCTCCATCCCTTGACATACGGGAGCTTTTGTGTTCATTGTGCAGTCCATGCAGTGTCATGCTGTCCATAAACGATGGTTGTCTAGACCTCAACAGACAAAAATGTCTTATAAAAACATCACAGAAAGTTGAATCAGTTCATCTGGACACGTTTATTGACAGAAACGTTTCACCACTCATCTAAGTGACCTCTTCAGTCTCAAGTGACTGCAGGTACACCCACCCTTATAAACAATACAGTGGCATAACAACTGAAAACAACGATCAGTTTCATATAAACAAATAGGCGTGACCATTAACTAGTGTTACAATGGCCATGTGTACTATTCACAGAGGACTGGGGAACGGTTGCAATCACAACATTATAAGATGGCGACAGATGTACTCTTAGGACCCCCCCCCAGTTCAGGGACGGTCGTTCCCTCTTCACATAGATGGCCTCTTTGACTCCCTGTTCAAACCAGTATTCCTCCCTATCAAGGATGTGCACATCCTCATCCTTGAAAGAGTGGCCACTGGCCTGTAGATGGGTGTAGACTGCGGAGTCCTGGCCTGAGGTGTTAGCTCTTCTGCGTTGTGCCATCCCTTTGGCCAGCATCTGTTTAGTTTCCCCAATGTATAAGTCACAGCAATCCTACTGGCACTTAACAGCGTACACTATATCGCTCTGTTTGTGCCGGGGGACCCGCCGGGGGACCCGCCAACTTCTGGCGCAGCGTGTTTTGGGGTTTGAAAGCAACTGAGATGCGGTGTTTAGAAAATACACATCTCAACTGTTCCAAGACTCCCACCACATACGGAATCACCGCTGGTTTACACTTGGGCAGCTGTTGTCCTTCTCCTCGCTTTGATCGGCAGGTGCATTGTTTGTGGACAACCACATCAAGTTGACCAGGGAGGATGTGAAAAATTACAAGTTAGCCTTCTTAGACTGTGAAATTGTAATTGGTGATGGGCAAATGTCCTCCATCACCAATTCCAACATCAATAATTATTGATGTTTACCGTAAACCAACACATACTGATCAGTACTTCAGGTTTGACTCTCATCATCCACTGAAGCACAAACTAGGAGTCATCAGGACGCTGTACCACCAAGTTGACAACGTCCCACCAACACAGCAGCCGGGGAAGGGGAGAAATCCCACATTAAACAGGCCCTGGTTAAGTGTGGTTATCCTAACTGGGTGTTTGTCAAAGCCAGGAAGACGCCCAAGCAGTGCACCAGCCGATGAACTGATTCAACTTTCTGTGATTTCCTTACCTGGATTATTGAGCATGCATCAAGACATTCCTATAAAAACCTGTCATTTGAAAAGCTTTGGCTAAGCAACTGCAGGGGGCCGTGGGCAATATTACCTCAACATGTGAATACTAAACCGCCACTTATAAAGTAAAATTGGACAATATTGAGAAGATACTTCATCCCCTTTCTATGCCGTTCCCCCCAACTTCACCTTTTCCTCTCAACTTTTAGAAAAATCCAAGGTGGTGTTGATTGATTAGATTTACTGTAATTGAACCTTATTGTGTTATACTGCAGCATGTAGTTTGAAATTCAAGTTCTCTCAAACAGATTTCTATGCTTGTGCATGAGCTACTAAGATAAAAATAACCAAATCCAAAGCAAGTCCATAATACGCTTAATGTCACATCTCTTTTCTGGGCATGATACCCCCGACACTTACCCCCGTTACCCCAGTTACGCAAGGAGGCATTTTCTCATACCCAATGCTGGTCTTGGTGGAAACTCCCATAGACATTTTCCTCTGGTCCCAAATCCGGGGCTCGGCTCGATCTGGATCTGGGAACGTGGCCTGTAGGGTCTGGCTCCCCTCTCATTTTGCTGATCTGATGTCAAATATTTCCTGTGTAAGTTTTCATATAAGCCATAGAGAAGGTCAAGCAGCTTAGGTTTCATGTTTACTTTTCACATTTCTAGTTCTCAGAAATACCCTGCCCCTAGCCATGAGTGACCTCGTCGGCTAGTACACACGCCTGTGTCTGTGTGTGCATCTACATATATCATGTGTATGTGTGTTGTATGTGTGTGTGTAAATGATTTGCTTGTCTGATTCGTGGTTCCCATAAAGCCTTTGTAACCACCTGTGACCCAGGATCTACCTGATGGTCTTTCATAATGGTGCAGGCATCCATGGCATGACCTGTCGCAGAGACACATACATGCACTACCAATTACATGAAAAGACACATGCATGTGCAGGAGCAGAAAACAGAGGAGCCCTTTTAGCATTCACTTCAGCTGAAAAGGGTAATGGCACCATGTCCAGTGGGGGACATGATACAGCAGTATAGTCCTCTGATGCCATCTGCATAGGGTGATGGTTACAATCCTGATTTTATGTATCTTAATGTAGAAAGTACATGCAAGGTTGTGGATTTTTGTGCAAAATCCCAGACCACATGAGTGTCTGTGTGTAGATTTGGTTTTGTGTGTGTGTGTGTCCATAGGTGCTATCATTTGTGTTTTCTGTCCCTGGTAAATGGAAGGCAGCAAGGGGTTAAAAACCGGGTAAAACACTCTGAGAGGGCAGGAACCATGCTGCCTCTGACTCCGCCCCCTTTCTTAGCTCTGACCTCACTCTGAAACTTGCGCGCGCGCACACACACACACACACACACACACACACACACACACACACACGGATACACACAAACCCATGCTCATTTCTCAGTCACATGCCCCCACACCCGCTCACTCACTTACGCACACGCTCTGTTATGCACACGCACGCGCGCAAACACACACACACACACACACACACACACAGAGTTCCACAAACGTTCCGTGGGGCGCCCAAACAGACTCAGTGCAAAGCTCGTATGACAAACTGGTGCATGAAGGCAACTTTGCCCGGGGAAAATAGAGGTCTCTCTTAACTGTATGGTAAAGGTGTTGCAGTTTGAAGAGAGAGGAGGGACCAAAGACAGAGACAGAGAGGGAAAGAGAGAGAGGGGAAGAACGATATAGAGTGAGAAGGACAGGGTGAAAGAAGAGCGACAAAAAAGGGGAAGAGGGTAGCAGTGGCGCGCTACATTTAGACTGGAAGCAGAGGTACGTAGTGGGGTGGGGTGTGTCTGGGGTGGGGGGGGTGGACATGAAAGGAGCCTGCTGAGAGAGATCAGAAGCTCTCTCTGTGGACCAACCAGAAGACAAACAAGCCAGCTAAGACACAAAGGCCAAGAAGACAAATGGACTGTAAGACAGGCCATTCCTCACCGCGCATCAGGAATTAATTCAGGTGCCTATTTCATAATCTCTCACACAGCCAAATCCTCAGCCAAGAAACACACTGGAATTACATCTTGACCTTCCAAGGGAAAGACCATTTTCCCCACCAGAACTAAAAGGAAGACACCGTGGACAGCGTTTGCCATGATTGGTATGGGCGGGTGTTGGAGCCAGCAGTCCTAGGTTGCACGTCTACCGCCGTGGGAGGTAATGAGAACCCCTGGGAAGTTCTGGAGAGCCGGACGACAGCCCGACGGACCGAGACAGAAAGGAGACGGGCAGGACCCTACCGGGATGACCAGGGCCACAACCTGAGGCGAGCCGAGAGAAGAGCAACAGAGGAGCGGCAGAGCGGAGAAAGTGTAAGAAGAGGCGAGACGCAGCAGGATGAGTATCCCGACCAGCTGTGGATGTTACTGCTCAGGGGAGCACGGCGGCGGCCTGCGAAACGGCAATGTGTGGGGATCGCCGTGCGCCGTCAACCGGCCCATTGACATCACGCAGAAACGCAGGCGGTAATTGAGATCTATCACCTCAGACTCACACGCACCCCTTTCTCCCCTCCTCCCCCTCTCTAGTGGACACACACTATACGGGTGCTGATCAGATGAAATGTAATGCATGTGATGAATTATAAAAGCCTAGCTACGTTGTTTGGCGTTGTCCTGTCTGGTTCAGTTGCCGTCACATCAGATTGGGTTAGTTCAGTCTTAATCCATGCTAAAATTCTAGTCTACTCGTAGCTTCGACTCAAAGTTTCTGGTTGTGATTATCATCGACAACGGCAGATTTATTTATTTTATTTTTTTAACAGCCTGCCTCTCACCCATTAGAGTTCTACCACATCCAACCAGTAGCGACGGCTCCTCTGAAGTATACCACACTGCATGTGATTTAGCTTTTATTTGAGGAAAGTCAACATCTCTCTTCTCAGTGTTATCTGCCCATAGATAATGTTTGGGGACTTTTCAGTTGAACAGCACCAATTGCATTATTATCAAAACCATTCGTTTTCCCTTATCGCTTCTTTTTGTTTTACATCTGGATTTCTCAAAAAGTTTTTTTCCCCCCACCCCGTCATATTTCTTCGCTACTGATGTGTCACCTCCTCTTTCGTTGAAGAAGGTTCCTTTACAACAAGGTCATACTATCGAAGCTTGATCCATTCATTTTAAAGTCTCTGGACAATAATAAGAAAACGCGAAGAAGCAAAAAGTAATGCGTTTGAAGGAAACGGCAACTTAGGTCATTAATATATCTGAGGGGACGGAGGAAATTAAAACTGCTCACAGAAAATGTAGAAATGTCTTGCGATTCATAACACTTGAACCGTGATGATAAAGCTGGCTTGATGCTGAAAGCAGTGTGCGAGCCAGAGACAAATGTACTTCCACTGTGCTAAATGGTCTACAGCCATTCCTCTGCAGAGCGGCTGGAAGTCGCTGTGGGCCGACACTGGTAGGCCTCATCAGCCTACTGTCATTGTATGCAAATGAACCTGACTGGTAAAGGATTTAATTGTTCTGTTTTTTTTTTTTGCAATGGGAATGATCAGCAAGCAAGTTTGAATATTTCAAAACTCTTATTTTTCCACATTGGTAGGGGCAAGGTTCTTGTATTACCCATTCAAAATGTTTAAATTTTATGATAATTTTCTATCTTTTACTGGAGCTCATGAGGCATTTTCTACATGTGCTGAATAATGTCTGCGGTATCTTGGAGTATGTTTAGAGAGAGAAAACAGAAGGTTTTTTTTTTATTCACTCATGCATTTTTTTATTTCTCTTTTTGCTCTAACTATATCTTGCGGTTAGTGTGGTGGTTCAGTAAAAAGCTGCTTATAAACTTCTCAGTTGTTCTCAGGGATTGTCAAGTGGTTATTCCACACTTACATGTGACTCTATAGCTCCCTTACTTGCTATATTTGAAATAATAAGATGGGGGACTGCCAACTTGTCTTAAAGAAAAAAACGAAACTGACATACGTGCCACATTTTTGTCAATTTATATGTAGGCTATTGAAGAACCACATGCAAATCGAGTTGTGCATACATCTATGTGTGCGCACACGTACACACACACACACACACACACACACACACAGTCATATAGCCTGCACACACCCGTACAGACATGGTCACATAGACCACACACACACACACACACACACACACACACAAACACACATGCTTACAGTCATATCACCCTCACACAGACATGGTCACATCGCCCACACACGCACACACACAGTCACATAGCCTGCACACACACACACACACACACACACACACACACACACACACACACACACACACACACACACACACACACACGCAGACACGGCCACATAGCCTATACACACATACACAGTCACATCAGCCACACACACAGCCACATAGCATACAGACACACAATTACACATGGATGAAGACAGTAATGCACTGATAGACTGACATAAGTCATATTTGTTTTTCTGCTGAGTGCACATTCTCAGAGAGACCCACAAATATCAGCACAACACAAAGTGTGCAGTTACACGAATAGTCTCACAGGAAAAGTCGGGAGACAGTTTTGTAGCGTCGCACATAATCCTTAATGCCAGCAGGGAGGCCATGAGGGAGGACTGTGAGATAAAGTCATGTTTATGTTGCAGTCCTCTGTCCTTTTCTCTCAGACACATTATGTTTATCAGATGTGTTGCGAAACCCTCAAGACTCTGAGGGAGTTTGGAGGGCAAGGATTTCGTTGCACTTTCAGTTATATTCCTTTCAAAGTATAGATTTGTTTTCTGGATTTTTCTTCTTTTTAACACAGCCACTCCAAGAAAAGGGAATCAACTTCTGCACTGTGTTTGCTTGGGTTATTGGAATGGAAATTTAATTAAAGCGCTTATACTTTTTTGTGTTAAACGCATGGAAATGTCAGACAGCTAGACCTGTCAGGATCCAGTTTCTCCCACCTCTGGCTCCAGTGCCATGTTGTGCACTTATAATTAAAGCTTTTCCTCATACTCGCCACTGCATCAGAACCTCACAGAGCAGACCAGAAAACACTTTGGAAGCACACCGGCCTCACATTCTGCTGATGTGCCCTTGGAGGGTGCGTACGGTGAATGGGACGCTAGTTTACTTGGCTCAGAGTATTTATTGATCTCTCTGACAGGGTCTCCCGCTGGGTGGTGATGGAAGATATCCGAGTCATTGTTAGAGCCGTGGACCCCTCCTCTATTTTCACTCTCTGGGGGAGAGAGGAGCCGAGAGGAGTCAAATGCAGTGGAGACAGAAGATGTTGGAGTTTGTCAAAACCATGTCCTCAACAGTATATGGCTCTTTTTTTTTTTGCTTTGTTATAATTTACATCCTCAATAATCAGATGCCACCGGAGTGAATGTGCTCAGCATATATGAAATTGTGTAAAAGACATCTGTGCAATACAATATACCGTAGACGTCCGCAGACCAGATCTCTGGGGGTGTTTCGCGTTGTTGAGATATCGTAATCCCTCTTGGCCCAGATCTGGGCCCGTATGAAACGTCTCAAGGTCAAGTCAAGTCAAGTTGCATTTGACTGAAACACACCCTCCCTGTTTTTATTAGCTGCCTCCTTCTTCTTTTTTCGCTCACTCTCTCTCCTAGTCTCCCTTCCTCCTGCACCTCATCGTCTTACTCTCACATTCACCTGACTCTATCCCTCCATTCGCTCGACCCCCCCCCCCCCCGTCATCCATCTCTTCTTCCAGCCTTCCGCTCTCCTCCCGTCCCGGGGGGGGTCTTCCTGCCCTCATAAAGGAAAACACCGGAGCAGGTTGATAAAGCAGCATCCCGAGAGCCCACGTAGAGACTTAGATGTGTAAGGTCAGAGCCCTTTGCACGGGTGCGTTCTCACAAAGATGAGCGAAAAGCTCATTATTAACCCAAAGAGAGGAGAAAGAATGCGTTATTTCCGGCTTTTGACGTCATACAACGAACCCGCGGCATAGCGCGTCCTCAGTGCGTGATTTCGTGCCCCGACAGCTCGGTGAAGAGCATAGGAAGCAGATAGCAACATCCTTTTCTTTACCCGCCGCCAGAGGGTTAGCGGTGAGCTAACTAATGTTTTTACTTGTCGACGTGTTACTCACCGTGCAGTCTGTTGGATATTGTACAACAGCCCACGCTGTTTCGTTTTCCTTTACGTGACGGCTTATTAATGCCTTGTCCACACGTGCAAACAGCGTTTTCCGGGATGAAGATTTTCAAAAACTCCGTTTTCAGTGTTGGTGTGTAGACAGGGAAAACGTTTTTCTTTTTTTTCTTTTTCTTTTTTGCTTGTTATTGATTTTTTTTTCAGGCTTCTGCCTGGCCAACATGGTTTGGGTTCTGGGTTATATCGCCCCCTGTTGGTTTGGCATGCTCTTGACAGCACATTTATTGTGTTGAGTAGCTTGTTTTTGCGTTTCATTTGAACGGAGATTTTTTTAGACAGCGCTTGTGTGGACGAGATTTTATTTTATTTATTTTTTAAGAACGAAGAAGGAAAAGCCCCGATTTCAGAAATACCCGGTGTACGTATGGACAAGGCATTAGTTAGTGGCTTCTCCCGCCAGTGTTGACCGTGATTGTAAAATCCGCCCCAAAAGACAACGGATAACAGGAGTCCCGCCGAACTCCTTGGATGATAACATTTTGTTGACTTTTACGTTTAGTCCCGTGTTTATTTTGTTATTTTCTTTTGTTATTTTTTTTGTTTTGTTTTTTTGCTGCTGTGAATACAGATTAAAGCTGTGCCACGTGGAGGTGCTCCGCGTGATATACTTTATTGGACTTAAGAGTCTGGCCTTATTTGTGGGGTGAGAATAATATCTAAGTTTCTGTAGTGTTTTTTTTCTTATACCTTGAATGGCGGAGATTCAGTTACATGTCGAGGGTTGGGGCAGACTCGGTGTACTCCCATGTCCAATTAAATTCAAACGCCGGTTAATTGGTTAAATTGGTTTAAGCCACGTCATTCTCTGCTCTGCGCCGCTCTGCTTTTCCACTATTTTAACTGTTTTTTTGGGGGGGGGGGTTGTCTGCAGACTGTTGATTTACTTCGCCTCAACACCGTCCGCAGAAGGCCAAGTTTAAAATGAAGTGGCAATGACATTGAGCATTATGCAAGTTATGGCAGCTCGGGAAGAGATGGAAAAATCCTAAAGAGCCTAACAAATTTTTTTTTCTAAATGAGACGTTGACAGCACATACAAGTACGATTAGCTCAGTGTTTCAGAGCAGGGGAGCTTGATTTATGCATGGAGTAATCAAATGTGAATTAAGGATCGTAGCGAGACGACAGTCTTGGCAGGTTGGACGTAAGTGAGGTAATTGAGGTTGAGCTTTAGAAACGCATTGCTTAGAAACCCAACACCCTACTCCATTCACATCAACATTAGGAGGAAAGTGAAAAGGAGTGATCTTCATCTGCTTGATTTATCAAAATCTCCCTGTGTGAATCTGGGGCAAGCTCGGATATTTAAGACGCCGAAACTAGACAGGATTTCTTTTTCTTTTTTTTTAAATTATTCATTAGAGATATGTTTCTGGACATAATCTATTATAGCTAAGATGGATATGTACAGCCTATGCCAAGGGTTAATTATCTAAATGTGGTGGGTCAAGATGCTCTTGATAAACTAGTCCGAGCACCAATACTCGGCACATGAAGCGCCTCATTTGGAGAAATTATTAAGTCATCCTGTGCCCTTTGCAGAGCATAACTCAAACTACATCTGGCTGAAGGGAGATATTTCATCACAGCCAACAGGCGGCTGGTGTAATAAATGTGTCTGGAGGAATTTCTAAAGTGTTTCTTAAATCAGCACTTGAGTGGCTTCTAATGGTTGTCTGGTCCAGAGGGAGCTTCACGGACCTTTGTTTATCCATCTCAGACAGGAGCAAGAGGTCCCATTGGTGTAGGATTGCAACTCTCACAGGGCACAAACATGCGAGTGCACAAAGAATCAATCACGCACACACACGGTTACAAAGTCACACACACACACACACACACACACACATATACCTGTGCATACTTATAAACATACGCACTTAAACGCTCACATATACACACAAGCAAACATAATTTTCTCTTGCGTGTTTTCTTGGGTCGTTTGTCGCGTTCCCTCTCAGAGAGCTTGTCGTGGCTAAATTAACTCCGGTTTGACAGAATATATGGATACTTTCCTAATACCCAGCGACTTAACTGTTCAATAGGGGGATATCCAGACCCAAGGGAATTGGAGTCTATTCTATTAATGAACATCACTGGGAAATTGTGTGTGTGTGCGTGCGTGCGTGTGTGTGTGTGTGTGTGTGTGTGTGTGCGCATGCGTGTGTGTCAGTAAATAATTGGCTCTGCTTAGATACTAACACTCAGGTAAATATTGTAGGCTTATGATGCAAAAGGACATTTTTGCTAATGCTATGTCAGAATCATAGAGGCAATGTTGAATAGTCTAATTTGTAAACTTATCTAGAATAAATCATAGTTTATTTCTGTTGGATCGCGGTAGCTCTATGACACTGAGTTCACTGTTTTCCATACATTTACAAATGAAGGAGACTGAAGTTTTCATGTTCTGAAGCAAAATGGAGAAGGATGCCATGCATTCCACTCATCCCTGAATCATAGACTTGTCTCAGACCAGAGAACCATTGAAATATCTGAATCAGCATCTTTCATTCCTGTACCCCCCCCCCCCCCTTCTCACAAACTCTCTGTGTTTGCTGTACGGCAGTCAAACCCATTTTTGTATATTTCTTCTTGGCTCCCTTCATGATGTATTTTTATGCATCTCCTCTCTGTCACCTCCAGATCCCAGTCATATTCCATTATCTCCAGTTCTTCTCCACTCACTTTCAGTTTGTTATTTGCAGTGCTATATGAGCCTGTAGGATAACAAAGACAAGAGCCTTCATAAGCACACTAAGTGAACATGCATTTGTGTCTCTGTGTGGTTGCAAACCTGCATGTGGGCATTTTTATGTGAGGTAGACACACCTTTTTTGCATGTTGGTCCTTTTGGTAATCCTCCTGTCTTCTCGGCGCACTTTAACTTGGCTGTAACTCAGAGCTCCACCATGGAAAGATGGGCAGGCTAAATGTGCTGTTTGTAGGCAGAAGAGGACTTTCCTGTGAATTTCTTTCCTCAAGATTTCCAAGTTATTCAGGCGTACCTTAAGGATCACAAGCACAGAATGCATTAGTTACATGGCACAGTAGTCACACTATACTAGTTTGGTGTTGGTGTGCAACAACGATACAGTTCTTTCATGATTTGCACTTTTATGTATTTTGTTAGACGTGATGTTAAACATGCTGACTTACTCGTGAAAGATAGACGACATACTGACATGATCATGGGTTGGCAGTGCACTTCTCCAGTACACACAATTGTCTCCAGTGTGCAGGATGTATGTGCATGTAGGATGCACTCGGATGAGTGCTGGCACAGGACACCATACAGGAAAGACTGTTTTGTAAATGGTTACAGGCAGTTTTGCTTATCAGTCAAGCTGTTTACAAAGCTTGCTCATGAATAAGATAAAAGTATTTGCATTTGAGGAGCGACTGTCTACAATTGAACCTCAGTTTTCTGAAGCTGGCCTCAGATTTCTTGTTTCTTTTTATTTTTTTTTGAGTGAACCCCCTCCCCCTCTTTTTCTCCCCATTTGTATCCGGCCAATTAGCTCACCCTCCTGAGCTGTCCTGGTCGTTTCTCCTCTGCTGATCCGGGGAGGGCTGCAGACTACCACATGCCTCCTCCGATACATGTGGAGTCGCCAGCCGCTTCTTTTCACCTGACAGTGAGGAGTTTAACCGGGGGACGTAGCGCGTGGGAGGATCACGCTATTCCCTCAAGTTCCCCTCCCCCCCAAACAGGCGCTGCAACCAACCAGAGGAGGCGCTAGTGCAGCGACCAGGACACATACCCACATCCGGCTTCCCAACCACAGACACGGCCAATTGTGTTTGTAGGGACGCCCGACCAAACCGGAGGTAACACCGGGGATTCAAACCAGCACTCCCCGTGTTGTGACCTCAGATTTGAACACAACAATGCGAAATTATGTTGATTGAAAATCCTAATGGTGGGATCAGAGGGTGTAGAGCATTTCTGAAAGTTTCAGCTCAGATTTTTTTACTTATTTGTATTTCATATAAGACTTCTGGAAATTGATTAGTCAACAATGGGAAGGCATCTCCTAGTTAACAACAAATGTTTGACCCTATTGTCAATTGCAGGGAAAAGAAGTAATAGAAAACAATGACATCAAGTCAAGTTAATGGTATGTCCCTAAAACCCAGTTATAGCCTCGGAGGGCTTTATAATCAGTGGAAAAACAAGCAGATGCAGTAAACGACAGTGGAGGACATCGTCTATCCTAAGTCCTTTATTTGGATGAAGAAAAACTCCACGGGAATTACAGTGAGAAAAAAAAAACTGGGAGAGACCTCAGGAAGAGCATTGGAGGAGGAGAGATCCTTCTTCCAGGACAAACAGGAGTGCAATAGTAGACGAAGTGGAAACAGATTTAGAAATAAAACTCTTAATGACTGCACTCCTTGTTAGATGCCAACCAACTGACCACTGCTTACTGGTCTTAATTTCTATGATACTTTGTGTGTGTGTGTGTGTGTGTGTGTGTGTGTGTGTGTGTGTGTGTGTGTGTGTGTGTGTGTGTGTGTGTGTGTGTGTGTGTTAGATCTTTTAGCTCACCCATCACTTCCCTACCATAACACAGAAAGGTTCAAATGTGGAGTCAGTGGCAGAACACCCCTATCTGGGGACAATAGGGGTTCAGTGCCTTGCTTAAGGGACCCCTGAACAGCGTAGAGGCTACACTTACCTGAGCCTCGCATTTTACCAGCCCCCTTCCTGAGCGCTCCGCCGCCATGCTGTTTCTGTAACTTGATGACCGAGTGTCGGACTGTCATGAGCAGTAGCTCCATATTGCACAGTATGTGTGTGTGTGTGTGTGTGTGTGTATGTGTATGTGTGTGTTTGTCTACGCTTCGTGTCCTCCTCTCCAGGCGTCAGGACGGCGGTCCTGGTCTTGTTTTCCAAAGGAAAGATCTGAGGAAAAGCATAACACTCAGAGACGGTGATTGCCCAATCAAAGAGGCGACGCCAGGACACCAAGTGAAAACAGCAAATATAATGACGATACCATACTAACTCCCCCTCACCAATTTTAAACATGTCCTTTGAAACACAATTTTCCACTTCACAAACACTGGACAAAAATATGTCCATAAATTTCACTCCGAAAGTATTTAGTGTGAAATGACCCGCTGTTGGTGTAGCTGTTGAGTGCAAAGTGATGCAGTCGCCCAAGTTCGTTCGTTCCTAGCGTTGCTGTCTAAATTCTACATGCTAACCTTAATCGGTCATTTGGGACTACGTATCTACAGTGTACTGTTGGCAGACTCTTCCTTTATGTTTTGTAACAATAGGATTAGGCAACAGCAGAGACAGGCAGACAGACAGGGAGGGCCAGGAGCTGAATGTAATGTGTCCCCAAAGACTCGTGCAGCCAACGCTCGGTGTCCACTACTTAAAAGAGCAACGCAATCATAACCACTTGTGGAGCGAATGCTCGTGCCGTTAGTTTTCAGCAGTGTAATGGAGCTGTGTCATGCTCACATGCAACAGGCCGAGAAAGGGCTGCAGAGTTATAATTATCTTTGCTTCGGGACGTAAGGTGCAGCCGAGGCCTGGTGCAGGATTAAAGCTCTATAGGTGGTGGTGGGTATTGAAAGGGGAGATAGGCCTGTTTTGTAGCTGCAGATACATGTACACAGAGGACATGAACATACACTCATTCATGCATGGGCATTGCCATACAAGCTCAAAAACGTCACCCCCACCCCGTGGCCGAATAATATCCTAAAGCGGCAGGAAGGGAGAAGGAAGGGCAAGACAAACAAACAGGGTGGCTCTCTCCCTGCGAGAGGTCAGAGCACACGGCGCCACACGAAGTTCACATGCAACAGCAGCAAAGATGCCAATCAAACACAAAAAGTCTTTGTCGCGCAGCTCACGGGATAATGATAAGTGTTGTGGGAAGTATGGGTTTATGAAGTTGATTTTGACTCATGTTTGTGCACATGTATAATATCGTAGTTGTTTTCTTTTCTAAAGCCATTTGAAGAATCTGTGTTGCAATCGTCCAAACTGGCAGCCAAAGTGACTTGTCACATGTTTGTCTGACTTTCTCTGTATTGGTCCTCAGGGTGCGTAACATTCAGCTCTGTGAATTTAACATAATCCTAAAGCAAAGATAAATGATTTGTTAACATCATAAATTGTATTGAGCTGCACAGATAAAGTGATGTTCTGAATGATGTATTTCCTCGTGCAGTTTACATTGGAACGCTTAGCCCTAAACCTCGGCATAAATCATCATCTCTCATTTGTACACTTTACGACGTCTTTTTTTTTTCTTCGGTTTTCTACTTGTGAGTTATGCATCAAGAGATAGAAGAAAAGTAAATAGACAGATTAACTGGAGGATGTCTGGTTTGTCTTTCCTGGGTTTTTTTTTTCTTTCAATTTTTCTCTGCATATTTCCAGTGAAAGTCACCAACCACGCAGGGAATTCTCAAAAAACATGTAGGAAATTTCAATGCGTCGTTATAACAGGACAGCAAATGAATTAACAGCAAAACCAGACTCTCAGATTAAATACAATGCACCTTCATCATCTCTAGATAAGACCTGTCTACACCTTGTATAGGTGCTCTTTTCTTTATTTCTCCAGTTGTTTTTTTTTCCTTTCAGTAAATGGGTTAACCTGTCCTGCAACTCACATCCTCTGTAACTAATTCTAGAGAACTAACTCTAGATCTTGCTGTCTAATAGAAAATGCCCAGGGATGAGGAACGGCGGCTCAGATGACAGCTCGTCCAACAGACCTGCCTCTCTGCCTCTCTCTGCCTCTCTCTCTCTCTCTCTCTCTCTCTCTCTCTCTCTCTCTCTCTCTCTCTCTCTCTCTCTCTCTCTCTCTCTCTCTCTCTCTCTCTCTCTCTCTCTCTCTCTCTATGTATCTATGTCTCTGCCTCTCATTCCCCGCCCTGTAGACCCAAGCTGAGGTCGGGGAGCTCCTGTATTATAATGTTCACCAGATGGGATTGACGTTGCTGTGACAGGCTGTGACGCAGGCAGGGTGTCATGTAGCAGGTCCACTGACAGGTTACCATCAATCACACTTCTTAGCAGCCAGTCAGTTCAATAACAAGGTTGTAATGTGCCTCTTTATTCTTTTTTTTTTCTTTTCTTTTTCTTACTTCTTCTTGAAGGCTCTTGAGTGCCCTGGAATTTTGGCTACAATGCTTTTTTTGGATTTTGGCTCCAATGCTTTTTTGGATGTAAAGCCAATAAAGTGTTTGTATAATTGCAGGACATTTGATATTCAGCATGAGGTAGGTTCTGTGGGGGAAGTGTACCGCCCCGTAACAGAGATGAAGCAGTGTAACTGTATCCAGCTCCAAAGAAATGTCAAGGGTTTCATATTGTTTTACTTAAATTTCATGCTAATGCCTCAACACATAGCGTAACCTTCTGATATTTTATGATTCTTTGGTAATCTTGAACAGCTTGAGGGTCCACACAGCTTTTGTAATTTCAACATTGTCCAGTAGAGGAACCCTATCTCAAGAATGAGATCATTTTCTTACAACAAGGGGGGGAAAAAACAGACATGCAGATACTACAGTTTTGTGAATTCTGGGTATCGGTCTCAAAATCGATTGGCCGTCACTAAACAAAGCAGCTAGATGTCTCGCGCCCTTCACATGGCAGGTATATGGGACCAGAGGCTGTGAGCTCAAAACTCTGACAAAACTGATTGGCATGGGTGGCAGACAACCAATTTGGGGGGAAAGACGAGTATGGCTAAACTACTGCTTCTGGGCGTCCGGGTAGTGTAGTGGTCTATTCCGTTGCCTACCAACACGGGGATCACCGGATCCCCGTGTTACCTCCGGCTTGGTCGGGCGTCCCTACAGACACAGTTGGCCGTGTCTGCGGGTGGGAAGCTGGATGTTGGTGTGTGTCCTGGTCGCTGCACTAGCGCCTCCTCTGGTCAGTCGGGGCGCCTGTCCAGGGTGGAGGGGGAACTGGGGGGAATAGCATACCCGCACGTTATGTCCCCCTGACAAAACTCCTCACTGTCAGGTGAAAAAAGAAGCGGCTGGCGACTCCACATGGATTGGAGGAGACATGGTAGTCTGCAGCCCTCCCAAGATTGGCAGAGGGGGGGCAGCAGCGACCAGGACAACTCGAAAGAGTAGGGTAATTGATCAGATACAATTCGGGAGAAAAAGGGGGGAAAAAATCCAACCCCCCCCCCAAAACTACTGCTTCTGTATTATCTGAGTTGCAGCGCCTGCAGTCTTGAATCGTAGACAAGGTGTGGCGCACATGCACACCATGTTGTTGATACTGCAGCCAGGAGAAAGGCTGTCATCGTACAGAACCACCTTTCGCTGTTCAGCCCACTCCACAAAATAAGTGACTAGACTGTGAGAGCCCACAGTTTGGTAGCCCATTCTGTAATGGAGAGCCAAGATGGCGGCCACATACACTTTTAAAGTTGAGGCCAAACAATTATTGTAATGAAAAAATTTATAATTGACAGCATACAACTCTTGTGCACTTTTAATGAAATATTGCTCTAATCTGAAATAAAGTCCCCCTGTTTGCTTGTAGTGAAGCGAGGGCAAAAGCTTGCATTGATGCATCGCTGACGCACAATGCAGAAACTGTGTCGGGGCTCAGGTAATGTGTGAGTGCGGTCCCAACGCGGCCCATGTGTGCAGCAGTATCACGTAAGCAAAGTCGTCAGTAATGTAACTTTGAAACCAGGGACAACTGGCATTGGACCTCAAAACCTTATCCAGGATTTAAAGGGCAGTAGATGGCAGGCTAGTCTTTGCTGGCAGGAGGTTAAAGATATTTGATCTGAGTGAACTTAGAAGATGACGCTTCTACTTTGAATTCTTGGACATCTTTTTCAGTGATTCATTCTCTGTCACGGACAAGTCACATTTGGACTGACCAGGTGGGCCATGGGCAGCCACAGCAGATGAGGTTAGCTCTCCCACTGTACTGAGCTGCTCCACTAGGGGCTCACATGGCCTCCCTCAGTGCCTGTACAGATAAAGCTGCAGTTCATTGCAGAGGTTGTCAGACAGCTCCTCTCTCAGGACATTCAACATACAGGCATGAGGGACACACTCACCATGGCTTAAAAAGGAGCCACACAAGCACTACAAACGCGGCACCCTTGCATCACGGATGAAGAATGGGCTGATTGAAACTATGGCGGTTTTAACAAGGACACTTCAGTCACTACTGTAAGCAAAATATCTATGCTGAGTACCCGGGATGTTGAGAAGAATGAAATGTGTTGCCTTCTATGCAGCCTCACATCCCTCAACACTGCTTCTATCTTTATGCTCTTGAATGACTACAACCCACTCAACAGGTTTATTTAAAATATTTTCCTCCTTTCTGTTCTCTTTATTTCTGTCATCATTGTATTTGTGGCTGAGAACGACAGGGAGAGTGACTGGCTGGCATGCGAAAAGAACTGAAGACAATGGAGCCGTTTTTGAAGTCCAGACGTCCAAACAGCCGCGCTGGCTCTATGGGAGCTTCCTGTCCTGCCAATTTGCACGCTAAGTCTGAGACTTAACCCTTGACCTCTTAAAAACACAGAATGCCACAGCTGACATGTTAAGTATAGTCTACATTTTGCTGGCTGTAGGATTATGCAGACCCATGAACAATGGGGCTTCTCAACAGGAGGAGACTGTGGTTGTAGATGTGTTAGTGCTGAGCACCATCAGGGTGAAGCCGGGTGCAAGTTGAAAAGCCCAAGTGCGCTCAGTTGCCCTAAAACTGGCAAATATAGATTAATAAATAAAGTTAAATCAGTGAATGAGTGACAAAATGATAGAACCCATGCCATCTTTTCTAGCATGGTACAGTTTGTGATTTACATAATTTGTCTGATGGCTTATGATGCTGTTGGTGTTTTGATTGTGTGGCAAAGTTCACATGGTTGGAAATGAGAGTTTAGATGCAACAGTGCTTTTATTCTGAAATCACATATTGACCAAAATAACCTAATTGTGAGAAACAGTGTGTGATTTTCATCATTTGTTGTAATGGTTTTAGCGCTCTAGTGGGGTTTGTGTGTATGGATTTGTTTGTGTGTGTGTGTGTGTGTGCGTGCGTGCGTGTGCACGTGTGTGTCTGAGCCATGCTTCCTGAATAAGTCAGAACTCTAGGTTTGTTCCCTTTCTTTGAACTAAGAACAGATGAGAAAGAGAGAGAGAGAGAGAGAGAATGAGAGATGGAAGGGAAAAGGAGTAAACTGGAAGTGAAGCAGCAACGAGGGGAAAGACGTGGGCGGATATTTTGATGTGTGATCTAAATTTAGCTCAGAATCCACTTCAAATAGAAACCCCTTCATAAATATTCATGGCTGAAAGGACGACGCTTCCCTCCATGATGCAGTGGAGAGAGAGAGAGAGAGAGAGAGAGAGAGAGAGAGAGAGAGAGAGAGAGAGAGAGAGAGAGAGAGAGAGAGAGCTGTCTGTGTTCCACCTGGAGTTCTATTTTTAGCTGTGTCGCTGCATCTCTTGGTTTATTCCCTGCACACAGGGAAGCTAAATATAGTAGCGTGGAGACAGAAGCGTGATGCTGAGACAAAAATAGAAGTGAGTGAATGGTCCGAGCAAACAGGAACAGCCAGGGGAGCAGCATCATTAGGGGCATAGAGAGATGGGGGGCGGGGGGGGGGTGCAGAGTTGGGGGGGGGGAGAGAGAGGGAAAGAGTTGAGACCTTAGCACAGGTCTAAACGTGAAAGTGTACATGCAGTCACAGGGGTTAGATCATGCACTCATCTTACGGTTTGGTCAGGTATACAGTACAGTTTACATGGCGGTGAGTTAGATTATTGTGTGACTCTTTCTGGAATCATTAAAAGCAGGTAAGACGCCAGTGGATTTCTTAATAAGCTTACCTCCTCTATTGTGGAACATTGATCAAATTAAAAAAAAAGTAGTCTTATGAACATACGCTTCGCTCTCTTTTACTCCACTCTCACTCCTCTCTCTTACTCACATGCAAACACACATACACCATACGTATGCGGTGCACCTCACCACTGCACAAAGACTGAAACCTGGCAGAATCCACAACGACTGAATCCTGGCAGAATTCACAAAGACTGAATCCTGGCAGAATCCACAAAGACTGAATCCTGGCTAACTGTACACAACTGCCAGGTTGTGTACAGTTAGCAGCAAATGGATCTAATGGCTCAGCACTGCCTGAACATTCTGTACTATCTCTCTCCCTCTCTCTCTCTCTGTCTCTCTCTCTCTGTCTCTCTCTCTCTGTCGCTCTCTCTGTCTCTCTCTCTTACCCTCCAAATCTCATTCACTCTCTCTATCTTTGCCTTATTTTACTACCTATCTCTTACTTGCTCTCTGTACCAGACACATGAATGGAGGGACAGGGGCTTCTGTTCAGCCAGTGTTATGTAACATCCAGTATCACGCCAATGTCTTGTCCTCATGCATCAGCCCAGGCAGAGGCAACAGAAGGTGTGTGTGTGTGCGCGCGTGCGTGGATGTGTGGGTGGTGTGGTGGTGGTGGAGGATATGGAAATGAATGGGATGCCAGCATGCTGCAGTTGATGCCTGCATACCCAAGGACTGTAAATCAGCCTGGTTTACTTCACTACACTCAAATTTGGTGAATTATGCTGTTAAGGTCATTGAGGCAAATGCAGGTTGATTAACATCCATTTTAGTCAGTGGCCACAAAATTGTCAAGTGGTGACACAGGCTCACTGGAAGTTCAGTTTTAACAGCAATAATAGCTATGTGTCCCTGTGAAGCCCTACTTACACACACATCACAAGTCCAGTCTGAGGAAGGGCATCTACTAAAAGTCCAACATTTTTTAAAATATACTTCGTCAAAATCATGAAATGGCTGTATTATGTTCTGGAGATACTATCACATGCAACGATTGGTCAAGTACAAAGTGTATGCATCACATAATACTGTACACTTATATGTACAGTGCAGTCACTTGTGACATTGTGTCATGCAAATTTTCTAATAGAGTTAGTCCCGGTATCTGCAGGTAAGTATTCACCTCCGCATCCCTGTGTGTCCATCACAAGTGCCATTTCTGGCACTCAGACTATTCCTGTTTCAGTTGGGGATTCTGCCTTTGGGTAATGTCATATTTATACATCACTTCCTTTGCAGTATTTATCTGATGGAAGACTAAGAACATCTGTCCTAGTATTAGCATGTCTCAGCATGTCCAAAATTGTCCACATTTTGCCAGTGTTTGTTTTGCAAACGCACAGATTCTTTTTTTTTTTTCTTCTTTTTTTTACTCGCGAGCTCCTCAGATTGTTTAGAAAAGGAGTTGTGATGCCAAATCAAGCTGTCAGCTGACAGGGGCCCCTGGGTTCACATGTCAGCAGATTGTGGGAAAACAGAGATATGGATCAAGCCCTAATGTATGCTCAGACTTTGAAAAAATGGCCTCTCCTGGCCTCTAGCTGCATTTTTTTTTCTCTGTAGTCAGATCATGTTTGATCAGGAGGGACTCCTCCTCACCTGTACAACAGGATATTTTTAGACTCACACTCACATGACCCCACGTCAATAAAATGCTAATTTTACACCAGCAATCTACTGGCAGTCCTTTTCAACACACCCTCAAACTCACACACACACACACACGCACACACACACACACACTACTTTCATCGGAATGAGATTGGCTTTACAGTGGGACTACACTGCTGGAGTCTACAGGAGGTTGGAGCTTATGCCAATCTCCAAAGTCCATTGTTATTGTTGTAGTTGTATTTTTGGAAAATAGTTACCCCTTCAGAGGGTTGGCTCGATCCCACCTGCCTTGAAAGTGGTTTTCTCCAACAGAAGCTGTTCTGTGCCTGAAAGCTTGCCTCACATGCCCTGAACTAGTTCCACACAGGCGGACCGAAACTGTAATGTAATGGTAGTTTTCAGATGGTTTGCTGGCTCAGTCAATTTCCTTCATCTGTTTCATTTGCTCATTTGAATGAGAGAGCGGGTTTTCTTCCCATCAACCAATCTGTGAAATCACATTGGGTGGTGAGCACAGTTGCCTCACAGCAAGATGCCCAACCCCTCCATGTGGTAAGCATGTTCTACCCCCATGCTCACATGGCTCTCCTCCAGGTACTTCAGTTTCCTCCCTCTGTGCAAAGGCATACAGATTAGGTAAATTAGATAGAGAGCATAGCTGCATTTGTCCTGCAGATAGAATGGCTTGGACAGGGTATTGACCTGCCTTGCAGCCACGAATCTGATTTGGATTTAGAGAGTAATGAGATTGAATGAATGATCTGAGTAACTTATCTAATTTGATGATGCTCATTTGATGCAAATGCCTTTGTGGATCAATAATTCCAATGATTGGCTCAACTCTGTGAAGGAGGCCTTTCAAAGGCAGGCTGACCACTCTCACCGAAGAATAAGGAGTCTTGTATTGTAAGCTTAGAAACCAAATTTTGTGGTTCTCACACATCTCTGGATGTACTGTAATATCAACTGGCTGTTGTTATATGACCTCATAGTGAAAGAAAGCTTAAATGCCATCCTGTTTTTTCATTCTGCTAAATTAAACGCTCATTGTAACCCACTTTGTGCATATCTCAGTGTCATATAGCTACTTTCCATTACACTATCCTATTTTGTCACCTTAAATGGGTAATTTTCAACACATATTATGGTCTATATTGGTAAATAATGGTTGTGTCTACTCCTAAATCTGTCTACTTCCTGTTGATTGTATAAATGGCCAACACAGCTGAAAATGAGTAGAGTGGCGATGAATGCTTGCGGTATTTTTAACTTTGGATTATTGTGTTCATTTTTTCCCCCCAGTCCATCATTCTCCTTCAACAAACTCATAGCCAGATTACAGTCTCAATTTCACTTCTGCAAGAGATTTGTTCAAGTTCTGATTGGACCTTCCGAGGCCATAACAATAAAATACATAAATTGTTCAACTCAGTATTAATTAAGTTTAATGTTAATGAAGGCATGAATGTGCATATTTTTAATGGACTCCACAGGGGCTGGTTTGCACTGATTAAAACAGGAGGAAGGGAGGGGATTAAGTAACAGGCGCGGGGTGCATTGTTTATAGAATTGATCTTTTAATGAAAAATACGATGACGACATGCATGAGTGGTGGTTTTAACAATGACTAGTCTGGCTGACTCATAGCAGCTGGATGTACCGTACAGACAACCCTGCTCCGTAACTGTATCAGCGAGATCAATGACTAGAGGAACTCTGTTCTGCATCACCGCTACACTTTAGTGGCGAACGTTTTTTTTTAATGTTTTAAAGAAAGGCAGACCGCCATGTGCAGAACCTTATTTGGATGTATACAATTTCTTGGCACTTGCTTCCCTGCATTTCTCCTGCAAACGGGCCTTGCGCTTGTTTGGAGGGTCTAGCAGGGGAGTGCAGCTACTGCGATGCCAACGATCAGTGTTTGCTGAAAATGTCATAATGCCTTTGTGAAATAAATACCCACATCTTGGGTGTCTGGGTAGCATAGCGGTCTATTCCATTGCCTGCCAACACGGGGATCACCTGTTCGAATCCTTGTGTTACCTCCGGCTTTGGTCGGGTGTCCCTACAGACGCAATTGGCCGTGTCTGCGGGTGGGAAGCCGGATGTGGGTCTGTGTCCTGGTCGCTGCACTAATGCCTCCTCTGGTCAGTCGGGGTACTTGTTCAGGGAGGAGAGGGAACTGGGGAGAATAGCGTGATCCTCCCACGCGCTACGTCCCCCTGGCAAAACTCCTCACTGTCAGGTGAAAAGAAGGGGCTGGCAGCGCCACATGTATCGGAGGAGGCATGTGGTAGTCTGCAGCCCTCCCCTGATTGGCAGAGGGGGTGGAGCAGTGACTGGGATGGCTTGGAGAGCAGGGTGATTGGCCAGGTACAATTGGGGAGAAAAAAAGGGGGGGGGAATACTCACATCTTGTGATAAACACACCCAAGTAAAAAATGCTAATCATGCCAATCTCTCTCTGTCTGTCTGTCCTTCTCTCTGTCTGTAGCTTTGATGTGGAGAATGGGTTGTCGGTGGGGCGCAGCCCCCTGGACCAGCAGACCAGCCCCGGGTCTGGTCTGGCCAAACAGCCCAACTTCCCCCACAGCCAGCGGCGAGAGTCCTTCCTCTACCGCTCAGACTCAGACTTTGACCTGTCACCCAAGGCCCCTTCCAGAAACGCCTCCACCGTCAGTGACCTGTAAGCCACCTCCCATGCTCACCTCTTCCATGTGTTGATGACAAGATAAACTGTTGTTAATGTGTCTGCCACGCTTCAAGGAAAAATGAAGTACAACATGGTGTCTGTTGATAGTAGGAGTAGGCCTGCTGAGCCAGAAGTAACGGTCCCTGTGACAAATCGTTTAATGGAGTCCATTTTCCCCCCCAAATTCACAAGAGGGTTTATAGCTCTGAGGAGTATCTTTTCCACTGCTTGTTTATTTAAAGGCACGCCATTCTTCACTCACCCCTCTTAGAATGCCTTTACTGACTCTAAACATTTCCATTTGCTGCCCCACGAAGGTCGACACTTTTATTTTTATGACGCGTCCTCTCTTGAAAAGTCTTGATTACTCAATGCGCCGTACATCTATTGTGTAAAGCCGTGTTTTGTTTTGTTTTTTCCCCACAAAATGAAAACAGCCTTTGCGAAACTTGAGGATAAATTGATGTCAAAGGTCAGCCTTTGCATAGTTTAGGGGAACATCTTGCCAAAATCGAGTTTTATTGGGTGATGAAAGCCCCTTAATGTTCCTGTGAAATGAAATGAAAATACAGCATGGCAGCAGAGTGCGCAGGGAAAAAGCAAACAGATCTTAACACAGAACGTCTGCCGTAGCTGAGAATTCCCGTTGTTTTAAGCCACGTACTGAAAAGGAAATAATAAGATGGGGTGTAAAGCTATTGTACAATCTGACCTTTCACCTCTTAATTCAGCTTTAGACATAGCACACCTGGGTGATGTAGGCACCTTGTGATAGAGTTGAACAATATAATGCTTATGCCAACTAAATCATACCCAAGACCGTACATTCAAGGCCTAGATCAGGACATTGAGGCTAAAAAAGGTTGTGGTCTTTTTAATAGTCTTCGATTTTGCTTCTCTGGAGAAGCGGTCGTCTGTCTCCCTCATACGGAGGTTTCCATTAAGGGGGATTCGTGGGTTTGAGAGTTGGCCACCATATAAGATCCACCTGTGGTGCTCACATTACATTAAAACTTTTAAAACTAATCTACGTGGTCTTTCCTTTAGATTCCTGGAGAGACAGACGCCCGAAGGCAGGGTAGCTCTCGGTTTTATCTGGTTCGGTTTCTCTTTCCTCGACGTCGTGCGTTCATTATTTAAGTCGGTACTCTGCGGTGAGTCTGCATGAACTCAGCAGTAATCCAACAAAGAATAAATGGTAAGAAAGGTCAAACAAGTTAGGGTTTTTTTTTCTTCTTCTTTTGTCCCTGTTCCTCCATTGTATAAGCACTTATCTACTGTCGAATCTGCAGTCCAGAAAAGGCTCAGACTGCTGAGAGGAACAGCCGTTCTTTCCATCCCAGCGTGCTTGCGTGTCAACTTAGCTTCACTGGGATTACAATGGGTTGGAAAAACAGGGCTGCTGTCTGTTTCTTTTGTTTCATTTTTTTTTCCAATATGTCCTAGGGCACAGACCCCCCCCCTCCCCACACACACACACACACACACACACACACTCACATACATCAATGTCTCAACACCTTTTAGTTTGTGAACTAATCAGTGACAGGTCTCCTCATCTACTCTTGCCTATCTGTTTCTGAAGGGAGGAAAGCTTGAAGCACTGGGAAGTCAACTGGTTGTCATCTCGGTGAGAAGACTACGATAAGATGAAAACAAAAGAAAACAAAACACTGACACCCCCCCCCCTCCAAATTTCTGGCCTGCATTTCCTGTTTATGGTGTCATGACCACTTCCTACTTCCCCCCTGACAGGCTTGACTAAAAATAAATGCTTTTTTTGTTCACCTGAGGTTCCTCTTAAGCCCCCCCCCCTTAAAAAAACACCCAGATTTATTTTGGTTGTTTGTCGTTAATTTGCATGTGACGTTTTGCTGGACAACCAACCTGTGTCCTCATGTACTTGTGATTATTTACCAATTCACACTTGTTTCGTATCACCCACCAGTGTTCCCTTACCCCTCCACCCCACCCCACCCCACCCCACCCCTTACCTCACCCACCCTTTTGGTGTGCAATGCATGACGTATGTTTGACTTGGTGTCTTACAGTCGAGGGGGTGATGAGCGAGGATCACTGACGACTAATCAGCCCCCCCGGGCCTCGTGGACACTAGTCACACTTATCATAATGATAACACACAAATATCGGTCACACCTTGTGATGTTGCCGATTTCTCTATTCTATACAGATCTGTGGAGTTTCATTTTGCACATAGATAACGCACCAGCGGTATTCTCAAATGATTCAGCGGATGAACCTTTTGTCACTATGTGTCGTGTTCATTGCCTTCTCCTTCTGTGTTTTCTGTCCTAGACATACAGAGGACATGATCGTTACGCCATTTGCACAGGTGAGTCCTCTGCAAGGTTTCCTTTTAACCCTTTATGAAAAAAAACCCCATTTATTCTGCACAATAGTATTAAATGTGCTATGTAGGTTCTTATTGTTTGATTTCTGTTTAGCAAAGAGATCCATTTGTCTGAAAACATAGTTAACCTGAGGCATCTGGGTAGTGTAGTGGTCTATTCCATTGCCTACCAACATGGGGATCACCGGTTCAAATCCCTGTGTTACCTCCGGCTTGGTCGTGCGTCCCTACAAGCACAACTGACCGTGTCTGCGGTTGTGAAGCCGGATGTGGATGTATGTCCTGGTTGCTGCACTAGCGCCTCCTGGTCGATCGAGGCACCTGTTCGGGGGGGACAAGGGAAAATAACATTATCCTCCCATGCGCTACGTCCCCCTGGTGAAACTCCTCACTGTCAGGTGACAGTAAGTGGCTGGTGACTCCACATGTATCCGAGAACGCATGTGGTAGTCTGCAGCCCTCCCCAGATCGGCAGAGTGGGTGGAGCAGTGACTGGGACAGCTCGGAAGAGAGGGGTAATTGGCCAAATACAATTGGGGAGAAAAGGGGGGGTGGGAATCATAGTTAACCTTAAGAAAGCTGGTCTTACGGGCAACTGAGCAGTGTTGTCATTCAGCAGGCCGTTGTCCAGACTGCCTATATTCTGAGCATGTGTGGCCCTGCAGGAAATTCAATCTCCTTATCCTCCTTAATGTTACTGTTATGCTCCATCTATCAAGCTTCAGCAGGATGGCCGGTAAAGTCATTAGATATTTAAATTCTATCAGTAAATAGAACCTACAATGCTCTGTTATTGTCGTAGGCTGTGACTGGGCTCTTCTATTTGCTCCAGTGGAACAGCCCTTGGCGTTCTTCCAGGGGGGTATTAATAAAAACAAACTTTCCTGATAAAGCACCTTTCAAACATGAAATGCAGCTCTGAGTGCTTTGCATCAGAGAGAGGCAGACGAAACAGAAACCGAAAAGATGCGATAAAAGGCAGCTTACAAAAGTGACAGCCCCTCACATTGTGTTGGCACCGTGACAGGCCAAGGCATCCCCACTGGCTAGACCTTACAATGGACAGGCAATGCACTTACACTCACTTTAACCTACAAGTGGTGAATCCAAGACCACTTTAGTGTGCTATTCTGGATGGGCACTTTAGATCAGTTGACCCCAGCATGTTTCAGTCATGATCCTATGCTCAGTCGGTGAGCATACTTTGTCTGTATAGAGTCTCAAAGCCTGAATTAGTGGACAGACTCTACCATAAATGATAGTATAGGATAGTATATATTGTTTATGTTAGAGAAATTCCAAGAGGCTCCCACTGGACAGAGATGGAGAGAGAGAGAGAGAGAGAGAGAGAGAGAGTCAGATGGACTGTGTGCATGTACCTTGCTCATACATGATGGAAGCTACAATATCTGGTTTCATTCTGTCTTATTGCTTTTATATTGGAAAGCTCTTGATATTCGCTCAAGCGCAAGATGAGCGAAGTGAAGGAATCTCTTCTCCAGCTGTTTGAGATATCTGAATGAAAGCTCCTCTTGAGTTAAATTGTTTCACGTGTGCTGTGTAGCTTACACCTAAATTAAATGTCAGTCACAGAGCCTTACAGATCGGCCAATATGGACTAATTGTTGGTTAGAGTTGTAGAAGTCTCCTTCACATTTAAGAACTTGAAAAAACAACCAACACCAGCTGGAGAAATGATAGATAAAAAAAAACAGAAACCAACAACCTCAAATGTAGTTAGGATACATGCTGACAAAGCTGCTCAGAGGCGCTGGAAAAATATTGTTCTCAAACCCACAACAGCTATCATGTCGAGACTACAACAATCCAGCATTTTTTAAAGCCTTTAAAATCTCACTAATGTTACGCTTAAGATGTCTCATGTGATGAACGTGTTCAATGTTGACCCTTCCTGTAGGTCCTGGCCAGCCTGAGGACCGTCAGAAATAACTTTGCAGAAATAACTGGTCAGCAGGATCGCACGGCCAGCAAGTAGGTTGTCTTAATGCACGTCCAAACCAGCACAGAAATACCAATGTAAACGTCATCTAAATTCGTGTGTGGTGGCAAGTCCCCTTCCTGTGCTCACAAAGTATTTGGTTTGTTTATTTCTGCAGGATGCGATCCTCAGGCAGCAACCCGCCTTCCATGTGCAAGACCAGCCTTGCGGGTCTGTATCAGAAATAGAAGGGGCTGATTACGTTTACTATTCAATAGCTCATAATGCATGGTGACCCTCCTACAGGGAGCCCATGAGGACATTATCCAAACTGAATCATCTGTTGAATACTGACTCACGGGCAAAATGGAGAAACGATAGAAAATAAAAATGCGGATTTTGCTCACAAAAACGTTCAAATGCATAAATGAAACACAAATAAATAAATTGTGGATGTTCTGCTATTGAGTTATAGCTGTTGTCTTCCATTTTCTCTGTACCCCGTGAGGCTGTGTTGTGTTTTCAGACGCACGTCGGGATGGTTTGAGAACTGAGAGAGATTTTTTTTTTTTTGGAAAGTCAAATTTTTCTGGCTGAAAATTGCATTCATCACCCACGGTGCCATGTTTTGTTTATCTGTGACAGAGGAGCCTCACCAGCAGCTGGCCATAGAGACCCTGGATGAACTGGACTGGTGTCTGGAGCAACTGGAGACCCTGAAGACACGACACTCTGTCAGTGAGATGGCCTCCAACAAGGTACAATGCTGAGAGACTAATACAGTGTAGTGCACCTCAAACATGCGGTCACACCACAGCTCAACCTGAGAAAGGTGATGAACTCATATACTCGAAGCGATGGCTTCCTCCAAGAGGGCACATTGTAATAGTAGTGAAGTCATATGCAAACCGGCCACTGTGTGAGTTATCACTCCATATACCCTCTCAGTAAGTAACATTTAACGCTGGACCTGATGTAACACAGTCTAACTCCAAACAAAACACTGGAAAGAACAGATTACTTTTTCTTGTCCACTGACAAACAGAGAAGTTGTAGCCGGCAAAGCTCAGTGTGAGGATGCAATACTCTGTTTTACTGTGTGATTCACTACCCTGGGGTTTCATATTAGTCATGTGCATCTGGTTACCATGTTTAATACAGTAGGCTTTCACTCCACTAACAAGGCACAGTAGGTCAAATGACCCAGAGCTCAGGTGTCCTATGATTCAACAGGGTCAAATCTAATAGGAATATGGCTTTAACTAAGGCATAGCAAATGATAGATTGGTTTGGTAGAAACTGAGTGTTCTCTGAAGGAAGTGATCAATTTTACATTAAGATGTTCATCACTCTAATACATTTTAAGCCATTTTAAGTCTAAGTACAAGATGAAACCACAAAAGATATTTGGAAAAAGCTGGCCACTGTGGCCAGCTTTTGCTCCTCGATGTTGAAATGTTTTCTTATTTATCAGGTTATTTTTTCAAACTACTATTGCCCACTACTGTTACTCTAACCACCATTAACTATAGGCCAAGAGACTCATGGCTCGACATGAAAATGTAATCATTTTCATGACATTGGTGTTTCCCCTTTTAGGTGAAATATGTCAGCAGGTTTTCATGCAAATTATTAAAAAAGGCAAGTTCGTCATTTTCATCAATGCTTCCCATTAATGAATAATCCCTTTTGGCTGTGCACAGCTGTTTGCCGCTCAAATTAGAATGGGTTCCAAGTACATTGCTAAGCCCAGGGATTGGATGTGATGTATCCTAAGTGCAATCACCCTTTTCTGATCCTCGGTGAATGTGAAAGCTCACTAATACATTGAATCCATCAGCCAGCACGAAAATATCAATAGAATCTCCCATCCCTGAAGAGGCGCTCATTCCATGAATGAGCAGGATGGCTCCATACATGAGAGTAGAGACTAAAGATAGACACACACACGCATACACACACACATACACACACACACACGCACATACACACACACACACACACACACACACACACACACACACACCCTCCCCCCGACTCATGTGCAGAAAAATGTGAATGAGGTAGTGAGAGCTGAAGATGAAGCGGCATTCCCACATCTGCTCAACTCACCCCCCACCCACCCACCCACCTCCAATCCATCCGTCCTCTCTCCACGTCTCCAGCTACTGCGCGCTCTCCAACCATGCTCCTCCCCCACCCTGCCTCTCAGGATGGAGCCCACTGCTCATGTGATTCCATGATTAGCCCGCCCAGGGAAGATGCACGTGCACTTCATACAAACGCACACGCCAAGCACACACCAAGCACATACGCCAAGACAGACACCCCTCCCATCCCTCCACCTCCATCCATCTACAGGCTCTGCCTGGGTGCATACGCCCTTACACACGTGGCAGCAGTGAGTTTCATGGGCAGCGAGCAACCCCCCACCCCCACCCCCACCTTGCTGCAGATCAGTCAATGAACAGCTTCAGTCAGTTGGGAAGAGTTATCCATGCTGGCACTTGGGATCAAAGGTGGGTAGATGGGAGGCCTGGTTGAATATTGTTTCTGCATCACGGATGTGTTTTTGATCAAACAATTCCACGTTAAAGCGAGTCATCTCATTCCATTAAATGTTGAATCTCTACTGACCCCCAAAAGTCTCATTGACAGAGTAGTAGACAACTTTGCATCATTCAAAATTTCATGTTTTATTATCCCAGCTGATGAAAATGGTCATTTTACACCATTTTATATATGTATTTCTGGAAAACAGCCACCACAGACATCATCCTCATCCTCACAATATGCTTTTCTATGCAATACCAGCCAGTTTTTATTCATTATGATTCATCTATTTTAAATTCCCTTCGCCTGGGCACAAGAAGATGCTGGAATCATAGGATTGTTCTACTTCAGTTATTTTTTTTGTTGTCGTTATGTATTATCCCTTTATCCTTCTTTAATGATCCCATAAATCATAATGGTTCATGTACTAAGGACCGTGGTACACGGTGTACTGTTTTTATTTTTGGCTACATGAATGAACTCCCCTCCATCCATTCAAAGCTTTTCCTTCACATCTTCTTCAAACTTGGTGCACATGGTGCATCTCCTGACCCCCGCCCCCAAAACACCCAACCCCGCCCACTTTGTACAACCCCTGGCCAATAAGAGCCCACTATCTGCGCTGGGCTCTGCTGCAGCAGACACTTGATTGGCTGTTATTTTTAGGTGGTTTGGAAGAAGGCGGGGATTGGAGTACCGCGCTCTCGCCTCTGTTTACACACATGCGAGAGCAGGCAGTGATAGCGTGAATGAGGGAGAGGAAAGGGGGAGCGAGCGAGCGAGCAGTTGGCACGAATGGAATCTCTGCCTAGCATCCTCACATCCAGCATTCCCACCACCATGCTTCAACTGTGTCTCCCTATGTCTCTCTTCTGTGGACCTTTAACAATCTGTCTGAAATACAGCTGTGAGCGGTTCATGCTCAACACTCACTAGTGGACTGTGCAGTGGATTTTGAGGTGCTCAGGCACACAAGACAGGAGCACAAAGTGTTCACAATGTCTCTTTGTAGGTTTCACAGTGCGAAGGACAGCCGGTAGCTCCAATCTCATTCAGTTTCTCTCACTCTCATGCTTGACTTTGTGCTGAAATGCCAGAAGTCTGTTACTTGTTCTCTTTGTCGTGGATGTTAATTCAGGTAAGGAAAAGGATGGGTTGACTTTGGTGGGAGGGAATGAGGGTGCTTCACACACGTTGCTTGCTTTACAAATGACCGTGGATAACAATTGATGCACAAGTTGCCGATTTCTCAGGTTAATTTCATTTTTGTGTAGTAGTTATTTTCTAAATTGCTGTGACTGCACTATGTGTCTGTGTGCATGTGTGTGCAATGTGTATTTGTTGTCTGCGGTTTGTTTTGGGTGATGCACGCACATGTACAACATGTGGGAAATCAGTCATGCTTTCCTATAAGCACAACTATCAGTTCAGTAGTTTCTGAGTTATACAGTATGTGTGTGAGACTGCAGGTTCAAACATTGGCACAAACAGAAGCATACACACACATATATACAACCATATATACACACAAGCACCCTAGAGACAGTCTGTGCAGGTCTAGGTGTAGCCTGTCTATGTGGACAGAAGGATGTGTGTCTTCTTCAGAGCTGAGGCTTGGTAGTGTTTAGCTGTGTTTGCCTGTATTTAGGGGGATCTGTTTCCCTCCTTCATGGATAGTATGATACATGCAATCCCACCAAAGAGACCACTTTGAGATCTAGTAAGTGTAATGCTCAGCAAATTCAGAGTGACACTTTGTCCTCTCAAGCACAGGGGAATCGAGTTGTAAACTGCCCCGAGGCCGAGACAGCACATAGCCAACACAGTGTATGTTGCTTCATTCTCAGGCTACTGTACGCATGTACACACTACACACTCACTGAACTGCTGAGCACTGTGCTACAAAAAAGTTTAGACCTCTGGATATCTGTTAGGAAAATTAGTTAACTTTGCATCCTTTATATATATATGTATCTATATATATATATATATATAAGTGAAATATAAGTGAAAGAACAACCGCTTGCTTCATGGTCTTGATTCAAATGTGTCACCAAGGCCATACGACGAGTAGTTGACAGACCATGGATATAGCTCCTTATTTCAGCTGATCGTGTGGGTCTTCAAATGCATAGTGGTTTTTGTGTCTTTCCCCAGTTCAAGAGGATGCTGAACCGAGAGCTAACCCAGCTGTCAGAAACCAGCCGCTCAGGGAACCAGGTGTCTGAGTTCATCTCTAGCACCTTCCTAGGTACAATGCTTCAGTCATTTATAGTATATCGGAGAGCACATTCTTTGAAAAGAAAAGAAGATCTACCCTTACACTAAATGTTTTCATCTATATTATATATACTACATGTCAACACGGTATGGAACACATGGAAAGAAACTATTTAATTTTTTGCTGTACAAGCGTAAAGGTGCTCACAATTATGAAGCTGTTGATTGTATGATTTACATGTAATTGTACTGTTATTGTATTACCGTTAATCTTAGTGTTGGATTAACAGAGGGTTATGGTAGATTTAAACCCTGGTCAAATGGACATAAACTATCTAAATGTGTGGTGTTGCCTTGAGTGATCTGTCATTCCCGACACATGAGACAGCAACGTCAGTTCTCTGTTCTGTCCCATCCAACAGAGAAGCAGCATGACATGGACATCATGTCTCCCCCAACCAAGGAGAAGGACAAGAAGAAATGGCCCATGTCTCAGATCAGCGGGGTGAAAAAGGCCACCCACAGCCCCAGTATAGCCCCCTCCACCATCCCCCGCTTTGGGGTCAACACCAACCAGGAAGGACTCCTTGCCAAGGTAGAGAAGATGGTTTAGAAGATGAAGCTGTTTTTAGGACAAGATGAAAACATACAGATTACTATTTAAGGGTGTTTGGGAGGAGTTTCCCTTTCTTGCACTTTGACCATAGTTGTGTACTGCGTGTTTGACTCATATATTTCTGGACCTCCGCTAACTTACTTATTGTTCTCATTTAGGAGTTGGAGGACGTAAACAGATGGGGTGTGGACATCTTCAAGGTGTCCGAGTACTCTGGAAACCGCCCGCTGACGGTGACCATGTACACCATCTTCCAGGTGATCTTGAATTGCACAAACATGTCAAAGTATTTTCCGCTGAATGAAAATATCTTTAGCTAAATCACTGGACTATTATCTGTTTCAACCATAGAACATTAATCAAAACCAGACAGTATAGAATAGTACATGAATGAATAATGCAATGAAGGAATGCACTGATCGATCAATCAATCAACCAATCAACCAATCAACCAATCAATCAATCAATCAATCAATCAGTCAGTCAATCAAATCAACTAACAAACAAATTATTATTCGTGGTACATGTTTGACCAACACGATGTCCTGTGTGCTTCCCTTCCCACCCTGGCAGGAGCGTGATTTGCTGAAATCCTTTAAGATCCCGGCGGACACTTTCATTACCTTCATGATGACGTTAGAGGACCATTACCATGCCGACGTTGCCTACCACAACAACATACACGCCGCAGACGTGGTCCAGTCCACAAACGTCCTGTTGTCCACATCTGCACTGGAGGTAGTCAGTTATTCTATTTCAACCCGAAAGAAAACAGCAGTGGTAGATGTTAGAGTATCAATTCCTAGATTCAAATCACAAAACAACACAACAGTCACTACTGGCGTGACACAGGTGTGTTTGCTCTTGTTAATCTCAGTAGACTTCCCATCGACAAAACGATACACTTAGTTGGTACACACTTGAGAATGCATACCACCATTTTTTCATGATCGACACAAGAAAAATAAATTAAAAAAACATAGGCATCCTCCCTCTCATACCATGTCACATTACTACACAATCGCATTATGAGCAGCCCGGAATGCATTTTAATTATAACTGTCCTTGTGTGTGTGTGTGTGTGTGTGTGGTTCAAGGCTGTGTTTACTGATCTGGAGATCCTGGCTGCTTTGTTTGCCAGCGCCATCCACGATGTGGACCACCCCGGAGTCTCCAATCAATTTCTTATCAACACAAGTAAGTTAGCAAAAGGAATATCAAGATTACATTGTTTTTTGGGTGGGTGGGAGACAGTGTATGTGTGTCTAAACACTGGAGATATAAGGTTTGTGTATACAGTATGCATGTGTTTCAACCTTAAGTTGTGTTTCTGCATTGATTTTACAGTTTTCAGGGCTTAGTGCATACTTGTAAAAGTAGTTACTGAATATTGTCTGTATTTAGTGTTGTGTCAACCTTTTTTTTTCTTTTTTTTTTTTTGTCTGTCTTCAGACTCAGAGCTTGCCTTGATGTATAATGACTCATCAGTGTTGGAGAATCACCATCTAGCCGTGGGCTTCAAGCTGCTGCAGGAGGAAAACTGTGACATCTTCCAGAACCTCAGCAAGAAACAGGGACAGTCACTACGCAAAATGGTCATCGACATGGTAAGACAACTGCTGTGGATCCTTCCTTTGTATTTGCGCTGTAGAGCAGACAGTAGTTTCTGATTCAAACTCTGTAGGAATTGCCACAGCTGTTGAATTCTACATGGTATCTTTTGAAGTCACAAAGATGAAATGGAGCAGTGCCATGCCTACCATCTTCTGCTTCAAACCAACAATAAAATTTTATTCTATTCTATTCTATGCCCCTGATTTGTTTCTGACTGTACTTACAGGTACTGGCCACAGACATGTCTAAACACATGAACCTACTGGCAGATCTGAAGACCATGGTAGAGACCAAGAAAGTGACCAGTCTCGGAGTGCTCCTGCTGGATAACTATTCAGATCGCATACAGGTCAGGTCCATTTATTTATTGCCTCATTGATAATTAGTTTGCTCCCTGCAGTCACTGTTATATTATTATCCGATTTAAAAAAATGTTACCAAGAAAGTCACAAGACTTGTTGAATAATCTTTCAATGAGAAAAAAACCCAGCTTGCTCAGACCTTATTGCAACTCTTGTCCATGTTAAAAACCAAGTGACTCTGTAGAAAAAAATACACGGATTCCCCTGATCAAATCTTTTTCTTGGATTCTTTTAGGTCCTTCAAAATATGGTCCATTGTGCAGATCTAAGCAACCCCACCAAACCCCTGGAGCTGTACCGGCAGTGGACAGACCGCATCATGGTGGAGTTCTTCACCCAGGGTGACAGGGAGCGGGACAAGGGCATGGAGATCAGCCCCATGTGTGACAAACAAAACGCTTCCATAGAGAAGAACCAGGTATAAAAGCAGCAGTGATGAATTATTTTATTCCATAACACTCATTTGGTGATGTCCATACAAGCATTTGATTTAAACCATGTGTATGTTCTCACTTAGAAACACACAAATGTACAAAAACGCACACAAACACACACACAGTCAAATCCATGAGAATATTCATAGGTTATATGAAAAATTTGAATTGGAAAAGAGAAGAATTTTCATATGATATCAATTCCAATGCATAAAAAAGATGATCTCACTTCGCACCAGAGATACAACTTCTCATTTGTCTCTTGAAGGTGGGTTTCATTGACTACATTGTGCACCCTCTTTGGGAGACATGGGCTGACCTTGTCCACCCAGACGCCCAGGACATCCTGGATACGCTGGAGGACAACAGGGAGTGGTACCAGAGTATGATTCCTCACAGCCCCTCACCCAACCCAGAGAGTCACCATGAGGTGGATCTTTCTGGAGCAGCCTCAGCACTTGCCGGGGGTGGAGACAAGTTCCAGTTTGAGCTGACCTTGGAAGAGGAAGGAGAGTCCGACACCGAGAGCCAACCTGAAGAAGAGGGAGGATGCAGTGGCAGCAGAGGGGCAGGATTCTCCAGAACTGATTCATTGCCCATCACTGGTGCGGGCAGGACTTTCTTCTCAGACTCTGGTAAAGATGGGGCAGAGGACAGAGAAATGGAGCAGGAAGGGAGTGAAGGGGTACCACGCTTCAGGCTAGGCACATAACACCTATTCATTGATTTCGGCCTTTTTTGTTTTCTTTTCTCTTGATTTCAGTGCCTCGTTCTCCCTCTCTCCCTCTCCAACCAACCCACACCTCAAACACCTCTGGTTTCAATGGGCAGGTTGACAAAACAAAGCAGGGGACTCCTCACGTGGGGGCAGAGGGGAGGTATTCAGGAAGTCTGTTTGGACGAATTCAGAAGTCGC
The DNA here is from genome assembly GCF_029633865.1 of Lampris incognitus. Lineage (NCBI taxonomy): Eukaryota > Metazoa > Chordata > Actinopteri > Lampriformes > Lampridae > Lampris > Lampris incognitus. Next base: position 25,666,430 of record NC_079224.1, read on the forward strand.
TTGCACTGGAGACAGACAGACTGAGTCACTGTTCCCTGAGTTCCAGTTACTGAGAAAAGGAAACCAAGTTTCTAACTGGTCTTTTGTGTTGTGTGTCTTTGTGTTGGACATACATTGCATATTTGTTCTTTAAAGACAATGAGAAGTTTAGATAACTTCCTTTTCTTGTCAGCCAACCCAAGGTCTACTACAACAAATGAAAGAATTATCTTCCTCTTTTGGACTTCTTTGTGACTTTCTTAAAGAAAGTGAGGAAGTCATGAATGCACAAAACAGCACAACAAACTCTTGTAAGACCTCCTGCCAAACTGTGCAATATACAGGGACTATGCTGTTTTCCAGCATTCTGTTCACTATTTTATCTTTCTTTTGTTTAGGACCATAGTAACAAAGATACTGAATAATGGTAAAGGTCAGACTTAAGACGCAGAACAAGCCAAGCAGCAAATCAAAATCAAAGAGCAGAAAGCCCCTCTGAGTTATATATGCATTCTGTTCAAATGTAGCAGGCATGTTGAGCAAATTCTATTATCACTACTGTGTACTTTGCAATCCTTTCAAGTGGTGTTGCACAGATTGTACTCAGTAGGCAGTAGTTTCTGGTGGAGAACAAGCTTATAGGACACTGCAGCTTCATTGCTGTCAGTTAATGTTGAGTCTTTTTACTGGTTCAGGGTTATTTTTCCAGTTTGTTAATCCTGACCTTAGCTATTCTAATGATGGCAACCAAACTGAGCCTAGATTAGTATGCAGTTTAAGAATTACTTCCAAAACAGTGTGTGATGAGCACATGGTGCCTCCTGGTGTCGATTAGTGGAACTATTCTGTCCTCGATATGGAAGTAAAATGGCTCGCATCGTTTTGCATTTATTATATTATATAAAACAAAACATTCAACAGATACTATTGGTGTAATGTAGGGCTACTCAGAATACTAGTTGTGTTACAATTTCATGGCTTAATTTTTTTGTTCTTTTTTTCTGCGTAACCTTAGTTTTATTTTATTTTATTTTGTAATTCACTAATGTTCAGTGCATCTTCAATATTTTAGCACCCATTTTATCAGTTTTCCTTCAGTTTTAGCACTTTAGAGTTTTTCTCATAGCCAGACACCATCCTACTTTTAAGGGCTTGAGACAAAACATAAACACATTGGAGGCAGAGACTGAGAAACACTTTGTCATTGGCTGCAAGATAACCAACACACACAGCTATCCATCATGCAGACTTGTAAAATTGGAATAACTCTGATGGATAATATGCTAATAGGAATGATACATTGTTACTACTACTACTGCTACTACACTGCTACACACATTTGTAAATTATTGAATTACTAAGCAGCATTACCTTTGAACCATTTCATAAATAAGCTGAATTTGTGATGGAATCAAACTTAAGTTACAAGAAAGACTTACAATTAACATCACTCTAAATGTCCAAGCCAGGAGCCCGCTGAGGGATAGTTTGCTGTGCAGAGACCATTTTGCACATTGATCAATATTCTGCTCTTCACAGGGACATAGCCAATGACAAAACAAGTGCCAAGCAAACATGACACAATCCGTACTGTAATTTCCATTTTGCCACCGGCTACTTTCCATCAAAGGCTGATTAAGTTGGTTTGATTGTAGCGCCCTGTGTGCCGATCTGACCTACGGTGTCTCTTTTCCTTTTAATAACACCTCTTCCAACAATAGCTGGAAACTGAAAAAAAATGTCTTACAGAGGTGGTGTCATTTGTGCGTGTGAATGACTGGGTGGACTTGCTGATGATGTGTTTACTAAGAAAACCAAAGCACTTTGTATGGTACTTTTGCAAATTCGGCACTTCCAGTACAGCTGAACATATGTAATGTGACTGATTTATAGTATTCTGTCTTTCCATTTGTGTGTGGCTTGATGACTATGGTTGATTTAAATAGCGTGGGCTGGACCACTGCAGCTCTTAAAGGGGATATTGGAGGGATAGTAGCTATTTTTCTCTTTTTTTGTAAATGACTGTACAAAAAAAATATGTTTTGGTGAAATGCATGATATTGGCTGCAAGATCCAAACAGTATGAAGGGTTTGTAGAGTACTTACCATGCAAAACTTCATCTTAGGGCAAATGCATTTTGTTTGGTCACCATGAAGTACAGTAAATCATGTTTTATTGCATGAAGAAGCTTGAAACCTTTCTGGAGTGATATTTTCCAAAGCAGATTTATTTTGGCCATTAATGTATTAGCTGACCTGCTGGCGAGAGACGAGTGCCATCCATTCTGTAGCCATAAAGAGCACCAAACAAGCCAACACTCAAGGATGCCTTCTACTTACTGTACTACATAATGGACTAATTTAACAACAGCTTAACCAGCACACTATACTATGGCAGTGATTTACAATTAAGACTCAGTCTGCCTCTCTGTCAAATCGTCACCTACTATTTTATTTTGTACAATTTCCTTGCATTGCTTTATGTACAGGTTATTTATTATTTCCATGTTATCTGTCAGAAACAATGAAATGATTTTTTTTGTTTAAAGGTCTAGTACATAAATGTTGCTAGCAATGAGAGAGTACAGTGGGACAGATTTCAATTACTAATTCACCATTTTTCCCCCTATCTATATGTCTGTTGATTACATTATACATAGAAGCAAAAATTCTCAGACTTTCAGGTTTTTCCACATATTTAAGAGTGACAAAGATACTCCTGGGTTTTCTGAAATATTTGTGTCTTCCTATTCTGTCTTTCCTGATGTCGGTCAGCTCTCATATTCAGGAAAGGTCTTAAAAGTAAGATATCTGATCCAAAGCCTGTTTGAATCATACGGCATAGCAAAGCTTGATATAAGGCACAAGACCTAACCGATTGTCCTAGATTGGCATGTCTGTACTTAGAATTTTCATGAATATGGATCGAGATTCTGCAGCCTTGACAATCCAAACACTGCTGTTTTCTATGGATGTGTTAGCTTGCTTTCTCTGACTGTAATTGTACGTATGCCTGACTGTCCACCTTGCCAATAAAGGAAAAAGTCTACATGCTTTTCACATCACGTGTTGTAGTTTTCTTTTTATCAGGACACTGGTTCGAGGAAAACCGATGAGGGAAGAATATCTGGTTGCTATGGAATTTTAAGCGCTGAAATCAGGGCAGAGTTAATCTAGCAAGTCATTCTAATACAAATTGTGAATGTCATTTTCCTTCTGTCAGCTGCAACAACAACAAAAATAAAAATCAAGCCACAGCTGACTGATTTGTAGCCCAAATAAGCACCACACAGATGATGCTATGCAGCAAGAGCCCCCATGAGGACGGGATAGGTGGGCGGGACTCGTTGCGATTGAGGGGACGTCGTTCACAGATTGCCTCTTCCGACTGCCAGTCATCCTTATATTCCGCCGTACGCCCGCCCTCTCCGAGGCTGTCAATCAGGAGACGCAAGAGCCTCTGCAGGTGAAACACCGCTTGGCTAGCAGCTGCCCGGAGCCTAAGACAAAACAGGCGTTTCACGGTAAGCCCTGGGCTGATTTCCATCTGCCCAGATACGATAGAGAATTACCATGAAATAATCGCGTTGCCGGGAATTTGGTAATTATATTGTTTTACAGATCTCGAAATTTGATTGTAAAATTTGGTGGTAAATTGACAAGAGTAACCTTCATTTGACATAGCTGGTACGTTTAGCCGCCTCGGTCCAGCACTGGCATAACTGTTAACGTTATCCCATGCTAGCCAATACGGGAGCAATGTGATCTTAATTTTTTGACTCGACAGTTGATAAATTATGTATTTCCAACCACGGTTATATCGTTCATTTTCATCTGATTAATGATGACGGGGGCGTAGAGTCGGTGTGTGAAATAATTCACAATGTATATATAACACCCAACGTTAGCTAGAAGGTAAATATCAGGTAACAGCTAGCAGGCATTGTACCAGCAAACCAGTTAAGCAAAGCTGTGTATAAGCGGTTTGGTTTAGATGCCCCTCTTTGGCAGACAGGCAATTGGAGAGGGGCGGGGGGCAGATGCGGCCATGAGGCGTTAATATTCTTTTAACAGTTTATCAAATGTCGTTGTGGACACAAGAACGCTTCCTTGGCTGCGGCCTACCAGCTACGTGTTTAGCCTACCGTATGTTCATTCATAATTGGTTTGAGAGCAGTCCACATAGGTAACCCGCCCCGGTTTAGCCGACGCTTAGCCTGCTAAGCCCTGCTGCTTCCGCTCTCTTAAACGCGTGTGTGCGCGCGGCTTGTCCGACCCCCGGGTACCAGAGACGTCAGATAGACGCAGTGTGTGTGTGTGTGTGTGTGTGTGTGTGTGTGTGTGTGTGTGTGTTTGTGTGTGTGTGTGTGTGTGTGCGCGTGTGTGCGTGCGTGCGCGCGCGCATTGGATGCATGGACGAAATGCAGCCTGTCGAGACTCGACCGTAGTTATTTTAATTATGTATCAGTCTGATCAGTCTAACATCGTCTACCAAAGAGGTAAAGGGGATGAGTTCACTTGAACCTGAAAATGCTGACGTGTTTTATTGAACTGTGGATTAAGTAGAACACATGGAGCTTGCCTTGGAGGGAGCATATGAAGTCAACTGTTCTGTCTTTTCAATGCGACAGTATTCTTTTACAGGGTGTTAAGACTCGTGGTTGTGCACAGATATGGTGATCAGCTAATGATAAGAGTTACAATTGGAAATCTAGGTGTAGTGCGTCTTTGCCATTTGATGAACTTAATTAACAAGATATGGCCAGGTCTGACCAGTCACCAGTCAAAAAAACGTCATTCCAGGAAATGGCCAGCTGACAGTCTGGCCTTTGATACTGTATATTTTTGGTAGGATGTAAATATGATCTTGGAAGAAATATGCCTTTCAAGACTATCTAGACTCTGGGTCTACTATTTTGTATAACCCTTTAGTCTGAAAGATTTCAAAGTCCCTCTCACATGCATTGCCAATAAACCTGCTCAAGACGTGGTCTCTATAGGGGAATTAAGATAATTGGGTCTTTTTGAATTTGTAGCATTTTAAATGTTCATAAAGATCATATGAATTTTTCTATTTTAAGGCCTGACAGACTGAATGAGGCAAGAATCAGTCATTGACAGTTGTTTAATCCTCTACTTGAATCTATTCCTCTAATAAAACATTGAGAGACATATGGTATCTGTACTTTGTTTAATCATTGTCAACTGATAACTTGATTTGACACTTTCATTTATTGCACATAGGACAAATGATATGCGAGTAATTTATTTCCCTTCCTTTTCATTCTATTTGTATAAATGCTTAACAAAATTTAATAACTAAATCCCAGTACCCAGGGACTTGTAGGAGAGTTGCTGCCCGTACATGTACACAAGTCTGTCTGTGCCATCCATGGTTTATTATAAATTATTTTTTGTGATACAGTGATGATTTAGGGTACTTTTTGGTTTTGATTTCAGGCTAATTTCTCATGGTTTCAGCTTCCCAAGTTCTACTTCTGGTTGTAGCAATAAAACTAGATCACGTGATGCATTCTGTTAACTGGTTCAAGACACTGACCCCTACATGTATGCAGAATTCAGTGGATTATGTCATGTGTTTAAGAACTGTTTTGTGTTGTTTATTTCTTTCATAATTTTAGTCTAGCAGTGCTGCCAGGGTTCTTGGTCTCCTCTTGGTCACACTGCTAACCATAATATAGAAAAATGCTGGTGTGGCCTGTAGTCCATAATCACCTAATGTCTTTTTAAAATGTCATCAATATCTCTTCTCTGTCCTGCTAAAGATGGCGTCAGCAAATGCCACCTATGGACAGAAGGAGTCCTCAGACCAGAACTTTGACTACATGTTCAAGATCTTGATCATTGGCAACAGCAGTGTGGGAAAGACCTCCTTTCTATTCCGCTACGCTGATGACTCATTTACACCAGCCTTTGTCAGCACAGTGGGCATCGACTTCAAGGTCAAGACCATCTACAGGAATGACAAGAGGATAAAGCTGCAGATTTGGGTGAGGAACTAAACACACACAGTAATTGCACAAGCTCACACACAAACACAAATAAATTTTAAAAAGGCAATGGTTGGACATGGTCAATATCTGTGGTCCTACTGTTGGGTCCAAAAGTTTAAAAAGACAGATGGACAATTACATTGTAGTTCTAAGGTATGTCTTATTCAACAATCTTCTCAGAAGAGCTTCAGTGGACAGAATCCTTTCAAATGGGAGTCCTTGGTCTAATGTTTATGTACTTCCAAGTCATTGACCTGGAAAAGTTTGAGAACTCTTCTTCAGTATATGAACATGTGTGTATAAAGCAGCTTTTCTTGTAAAGTTAAATCTAAGCTGACACCAGACCTTGGGTTCAGTATTATCATTGGAATATAACTGAACTGAAGAGGTCTGACCTTGCTTCCGACGCAAGAACTCCATCATCATCATCATGGATGGCCAGGTATCTAAGCACATAACATTGCAATTGATTTAACTCCACTTCATATGCATTCCATAAGGCTTATTCAGAAATGTGTAGCATGGTTGTGCTTGAAGGAAACATTTCCAGCGAGTAAAGATGTCGGTTGGTAAACGGTCACTTTTCAAGTCTAGCGAAGTTTTTGGTTGCCAAGTCTCAGGCAACAGGCATGGACGCAAGTCCAAGAATACTGGGATGGCATCCAGCGCTTTACCTGTGCCCCCGTCCATAGGGTTAGCGGTTGTGTCAGGAAGGGCATCCGACGTAAAACTTTGCCAAATCATTATGCGGATTGACAAGACCATACTGGATCACAAGAGGCCCGGGTTGACAATGACCACCATTGGTGCTGTGCCCTCTGAGGGTACTGATGCAAACTATAAAATCTGCTGTGGCGACCCCTAAGAAACGGGGAACAAGCTGAAAGAAGAAGAAGTATGGATTCTGGCAATTATTTACCAAGCTCTTCCTTGAGGAGGAGGATGCACTTATTTGAATTTCTCAAGTGAGCAGGAGCACTCTGGCATCACAGTATGCTATTTTATTCCAGAAGACAAGATGTTCCGTGAACTGATACAAACCCTGGGTCCTAGTTTCCTTTTTTAAATGCTGTTGGTGTCAAAGTCTCCTATACTTACCTGCACGTCCTCCCAAGGGTCCTCTGACAGCTGTGTCTGGAGTGAGGGGGGATGGGGAAATAGATGCACTCAGTGGAAATAAGCAAGCACTAGACATGCGTACACACCTCTATCTCTATACATCTCTCTCTCTCTCTCTCGACACGTGTTCTGTATTCAGCTTGAGGATGGCCTGATGGCCTACTGTTGGTACCTCAGATTTGAGATTTCTCACAAACGTTAGCTCTGCAGGTGGTCGCACTAAGCCTGGGTTCTCTTTTAGTAGACATCATTACAATCAAAGCTCTCCTACTTGAACTTGTATTATGTAATTGAGATAGGGCTTCATAGTAAATCAGAACTAATTGGATATTGGAATTTTTGTTTCCAACATTACTTATCGCAAAAATAATTCATTCATATTGAAATGTTTTGAATTGTGCTTTCGATTCATTTTAAAGTCCTGGCATGTTATATCAAAACCCAACAAAAATTGATTTTGGGGCATCCGGGTGGCGTGGTGGTCTATTCCATTGCCTACCAACACGGGGATCGCCGGTTCGAATCCCCGTGTTACCTCCAGCTTGGTCGGGCCTCCCTACAGACACAACTGGCCGTGTCTGCGGGTGGGAAGCCAGTTGTGGGTATGTGTCCTGGTCGCTGCATTAGCGCCTCCTCTGGTCAGTCAGGGTGCCTGTTCAGGGGGGAGGGGGGAATAGCGTGATCCTCCTACGCGCTACGTCCCCCTGGTTGAAACTCCTCACTGTCAGGTGAAAAGAAGCAGCTGGCGACGCCACATGTATTGGAGGAGGCGTGGTAGTCTGCAGCCCTCCCTGGATCGGCAGAGGGGGGTGGAGCAGCAACCGGGATGGCTCGGAAGAGTGGGGAAATTGGCCAAGTACAATTAGGAGAAAAAGAGGGAAAAATCCAAAAGAAAAAAAAGTGTGCTTTTGGAGAAAGGTGACGAGTAACATGAAAAAGAATGGATAGACCCGATGTTTTGAAAAGTAGCAAATGTGTGACAGTCATTTTGTTTGCTGAAACGAAGACAAATAATTTGACTAATAATTATGATCACAACAGGCAGCAAAACAATCTGCATTATAATTTTGCATTAATCATGCAGCCCTAGTGGAGATGCGTTAAGTAAAATTCTGACAAGGCTAATTTACTGACGGAGCCTACAATTTTAATTTCTAAAAAAAGGTCTGAGAAATTAGTCTGTGAATCGATTTGACAGAATAAAATATTTATTCTGTCTCTTTTTAATATCACATGAACGAACCCCCAGTGACTCCCCCTTAGCCATGTCTGCATTTTCATTCTGCTCTCATCACATTTGTGAATACTGAGCACTCTCTCTCATGAGACAGTGCCATGATTAGCAGCTGTTGAAGGGGCCTCTCTGAGCTATACAATCACTTCATTTGCTGTGTAACGGTGATACCCTTGAAGTGTACTTACATGCACTATAAAGTCTAACCCTGGGACCAACTGCACCTCATTACAGATGCTGCTGTTGGAATACCTAACGTCTCTCTCTTTGGCATTCAGCTGCAGGCCTTAAACCAGCTGTTCCCACACTGTTAAACCTACCCTGCCCCCCAAAAAACATGCTGACTTCTGTTTATTTATTTTATAACGCATAATGATCATGTTTTTACAACTTCTCTCATTAATCTCAATTTATCCACATTTTGTTTACCATCGACAGTAGCAGTCTTTTTGCAATCTGTATCCAACATTTTTAGAGGATGACAATGGGCCAACAGCTATTTTTTTTTTTAGATTTGCGATGTATTAACTTTTTTCTTTTTTTTAAAAGAAAGGTTTTCAATATCGCACAAATGAAATATGATGCACAAAATTGGCTTGTTAGGATTTCTGGTTGATACTTTTCAGGTATGTTATTTTAGGTAGGGGTTACGATTGGAATTACAGTCATGTTAGGGTTAAGCACTAAGTGATGAAGGATGAATTATTTCCCTCTGAGACTAACTGCAATTTAGAGCTACACAAATAAACCTGACTTGTTTGACAGTGGAAAATTCAGTATAAATGTGTATTAGAGGTTAGGAGTCATACCGAGACTGGAACAATAAAGGACTCTGTATTATAGTTTATAGCTTAAAGTTACAGCTTAAATACTAATAACAAAAAAAAAATCTCAAGTTTAAATTCTCTGTGTGTGCAGGACACTGCTGGCCAGGAGCGCTATAGAACAATCACCACTGCCTATTACAGGGGAGCCATGGGCTTCATTCTCATGTACGACATCACCAATGAGGAGTCCTTTAATGCTGTACAGGACTGGTAAGTCATAAGTGTGTGTGTGTGAGATGGTAGGAAATTGCTGCCAGCCCAACACTGACTAATTTCATACAAGTCGCATCATTACAGTTCAATTTGTCCACGCTGTCAGCCATTTTGGAAGGGAACATTGGTTAATGGGGGGGGGGGGCTTTCTTCTTCTGTTTAAAAGCTAAGTGACTAACCCCTGACTCAAATGAAAGTGGTTGGTCAACTCTTGAACCCAACGGTCACTTTAACCAGTGGAGAAAGACAGATGATTTCATGTCAGTGTGCAGATCCCTAATTATGGTGCAGGTCTGATTAAAAGCCAAAGAACTAGTGTGTGTTTGTGTCCTCCCATCCCTGTAAGGGACAGTGGTGTTCTTGTTGACCCTCAGACATTTCTTTTTTGCGTGGAAGTGATTGAGTAGAGACCATCACAGCATGTATTGCAGTTGCCTTTAGTCCGTTCCTTTTCATAGACTAAATAAGAAACCAACTCTGCTGAACTACAACTTCTTCCTGTTTACTGAATAATTTACTACCTTAAACCAGACCTGAACTTCCTATCGCTGAGGAATGTAGCTATTTTTCATCTGCAGTGACCTGGGCCTGACTGGCTTTATTTTGGGTTTGTTGAACATACTATGAAACTCTTAGTTGTTCCCAAAGCGCAGTCTAACAATCTCATCCACTATGACCTGAGTTCTGATCTGTTAGGATTTGACAAGGTTGAAACTAATATCATCCACCAACAAGATGCTAGTAAATTCTCCTAACTCTTTTCCCACTTCAAACCTAAGTAGACTATGCCCATTAGCCTTTTCTTAAAACTAGTCTGGCAGTTAAGATGAATTAGGTACAGAAATCCTGGAGTCACGATGGCTAGTTACTGAAAAAGTTTACACCTCATTCACTGAATTTACTTAATGATTTGTAAACTTTTGTGTATGTGCTGACAGGTCGACCCAGATCAAGACCTACTCTTGGGACAACGCCCAGGTCCTGCTGGTGGGAAACAAGTGTGACATGGACGATGAGAGGGTGGTGGCTTCAGAGAGGGGCAGACAGCTGTCTGAACAGCTGGGTGAGTCAATTCATCACAAACCAAAACAAGTGAGAGCCACGCGGATCACTGAGACAAAAAAAATGACCACACCACCACTCTGTAAGAGTGACATTAACACCCCTTCCAGGTGTAATTGTTACAAATTTAGTGGATTACACTCCTTCCTGCCTCCTGTGTCCAAACTGAAATCAGACTAAGACCTCACCTTTGCTCTTCATAATTACATTACTAAGGAAGATAGCGTTTTGGAAGTCACATAATTCTATACGAGTTTCATTTTAGAATGATAACAAAGACTAAGAAGTCTTCTCAAATAACGGATATACAACAGGCTATAGTTAAAGAGGTAACCTTTGTAATTTAATCTTGTTTGGGGCCTTCTGCTTCTATCCTGATTACTGATTTTATTTAGTTTTCATTGTTGGTTTTAGAAAAAACCTCACATTTAAACATTAATATGAAGTGGACTAGGTTTCTGGAAACGGCTGGATCCAAGCTGATGAAGTGGCAGAAAGCGAAAGTTATCCATAAATGCAAATTGCTGGATTGTGCTTTGCAAATTCCCCCACTGTTAAAGAGGTAGTAAACCTTTAATTACATTTGTTGAGCAGAAAGCATGTTGGTATTTCCTTAGGTTGGTGTAATTGCTTGCCCCGGTGAAAAGTTCAATAAAAAACAAGACCACATCACACAGCAGTTCTTGGCGAGAAAATCTATACTGTCTTTCTTCTGGGGCAAACCACACTTCATTGTTAACCCACTGACTTGCCTATGCCAAATGAGGGCATCAAACACACTGACCTGATACGACGATTTCAACACAAGTGGGTGCCACCGTGTTGGACCAATAAAATATGACCTGCATAGAAAAGTGACATGGTGGTTTTATCCAACTAAACTGGGGTGGCTTCTGAGGAGCTGGGGTGTGGCATTCAATTACAGCACGGCCTACTCTACCCTGCTCTCACTTTTGTCTTGTGCACCTCTTGTTCACATATATGTGGGTGGTGACAGGCTAAAATTTATTGTTTCCTTACTCTTTAAGGTTGGGATTCGAAGGTAAACAAGATGGTGTGTTATATGTTTTATAAGCGTTGCGACATGTCCAAGGTTTTTAGATTAGTCTTGTTAAATTCTCAGTCTTCAGTATGGTGCACAACACTGCACAGAGATCCTACAGGTAGGAAGACAGAATTGCAGAGGACCACACACCTATTGGAAACCTGTCAGCAGCTTAGGATATATACTTAATATAAGATGCTGTTTCTTTCCAGAGAAAATTATTTAGAGGACCAAATCCTTTAAAGTTTACATTGAATTCATAACCAAAACACTGAGCAAATCTTCACAAGTTATACTGACTTAGTTACTTATTTTTTGACAATAAAATGTGTAGAATAGATGTCAGTGAATGCAAACATGCAAATGTCAACTTTCTTCTTGCACTTCTTGCAAGTTCACATTCAACTTCACTTGCTCATGGAGATTGAGAAAATGCTGAACTGACACTTGATGCTTTTCTGACTGTGCTCTTTCTCAGTAAAATTTGAAATCATTTGAACACATCTTGTATCTTGTTCTGGGTGGCACAGTGGCCCAGTGGTTAGCGCTGTTGCCTCACAGCAAGAAGGTCCTGGGTTTGAACCCCGGGGTTGTCCAGCCTTGAGGGTCATCGCAGGTCGTCCTCTGTGTGGAGTTTGCATGTTCTCCCCGTGTCTGCGGGGGGTTTTCTCCGGGTGCTCTGGTTTCCCCCACCATCAAAAAGATATGCATGTTAGGGTTAATACTCCTGTCTGTGCCCCTGACCAAGGCATGGCAAGAAGAACTGGAATTGGTCCCCGGATGCTGCACGGCAGCTGCCCACTGCTCCTAACTACACAGCTTGGATGGGTTAAATGCAGAGAAAGAATTTCCCCCCATGGGGATTAATAAAGGAGTCCAAAAAAATATTTATTTTTTTAAAAAAAGATCTGATTTTCCTACAGTCCTTTTGTCATACGAGTACACACTTCAATTGCTGACCTGGAAATGGCTAGAACAGTCTCCTGTTGCTGTGATTTCTGTCTGAATTTTTTTCCCTCTCCATCTCCCCATCTCTTTACATTGCTTAAGTGCACTGGGGCTGGATTGCATCCAGACCTAATTTATGCTTTGTTCCAAGGCACTTTAGACAACCATCTTTCGGCGGAAATGAAAGTGTCTAGCCACCTCTAGATTTTTGTTTTGGCAATGGGCTCTGTCGGTGGAAACAAGGTGTTGTCAAACACAGCGATGATTTTTATCATTTTAAATCGGCTCTCATAGAACCAGACCACGATTGATATGTGTCCGCAAGAAATGTTCCCAAGGTATACAACATTGAAGAAAGCTGTCGAGTGTCTGTTTTCTCATTTGTATCCAGAGACCATAGATACCAAGTGTCTCATAATTTCTCCTTGGAATTACAGTAATCTTATGACTAGCACTAAAACTACTCATATATTAGAATATACTAAAGAGTTAGTTCTGTAGCTTTCTGCACACTCTCTCAGCCAATAGTTGGATTCCTCCTAACAGAAACTCGCATCTCGGGAGCCCAGAAAAGTTGAATCAGTTCATCTGGACTCCCACATGAACTGGTTCAACTTTTCTGGGATTTCTACACCTGGATTATTGAGCATGCATCGAGTCACATCTCGTGACATAACAATTTTACAAAGCTTTGATCCACAAAGTGAAATTACAATGACATGTTATTTTCCCTGCAATGCGTACTGCGCAGTGGGTAAAATATTTCATGAACTATTAGGGATGGCCTTTGTCACCAAGCAAGTGACATCCGGGGGATACGTGGTTGCACTCAAAACAAAAGCTTAAGACCGTTCTTACTGAGCAGCCTTGAGTTATCTGTAGAGCCCGACCATCTGGCATCTGAATCGATAACCAAATACTTTGCATCCATCACAATTTGGGTGCTTCTGCTAACTTAAAAGATCTTTCCTGAGGGCAGGAGTGCTGATAATATACTCTCATCTATTGATAAAAGTAGGACCAAAATTGCATCACTCTGAGAATTTTCGAGCAGGTTGATTTCCCATTCTGAGACGCTTGATAACTATGGCCCAGATCTGTTAAAGTGCATCGACTCTGATGGAAGTCGCACTGAAAAGGCAATTTTAATCAGTGCGAATGTGTGTGTATATTTCTGTCTCTTGCTAATTTACCTCCATAGGCTTTGAGCACTTTGAGACGAGCGCCAAAGACAACATTAATGTGAAGCAGACCTTTGAGCGACTGGTGGACATCATCTGTGAACGGATGTCGGAGAGCCTGGACAATGCCGATCCCTCGATCACCGGAACAAAACAGGGGCCGCAGCTCAATGAGCAGCCCCAGCGGTCCCATCAGGACTGTGCTTGCTAAACACACAAACAATCCAACACACACACACACAGTACAGACTCTCTCTCTCTCTCTCTCTCTCTCTCTCTCTCGCTCTCTCGACTAAAATCTTTCCATTCTTTATTTCTGTCTTTCTCTCATATAGATGTGCACTCCTCTCCCTTATAAACACTGCCATACACACACGCACATAAAAATGGGCTCCATGTGGATCCTCTGAACCTCTCACTAAAACAAGTGCACTGCCCAAAAGAGCAGTCGATCCCCTGAGATTCTGCAGCTTTCAGATAGGCGTCACCTCAGACGGTTTATGTTCATCAAGTCATTTGGTAATACAGTAGCTGTGTGCAAATGTCAACTTAGTCCGAGGAATGAAATACTATAACACTACAATCCTAGCCTTGCTTGGTCGCTCTAGCTCTCTCTCACTCCTCGACACATTCACATGCAGACGGAACTGAAGTCTTTACACACAGCTTATCCAGACCAGAGGAAGATGCTTTGTATTTGTCCGCTTTATGTTTTCCAAAATTGTAATAGGCCAGTGGAGTCCAAGAGTACAATTATTTCTAATCTGGTTTGTGTCATCGGGTTTTGTTTTTTTCTTTTGTCAGAATTACAAATGAAAGTAGCGACATTCCACCCAGCATTAAGGTCTGGAACTGAGGATCCACATATGTGGGCATTATTTGTTTTATATTATTTATTTTTTTGCTTTTAGTTCCACTGGATGTTTACTGGTGAAGATACAGTCAGTTTTGTTTTTCTTACCTTTTCACTTCAGTCGCTCAGAGGTTCTTGTTTGACATCAGAAAAGTGGTCATTGACGAGTTGATGTTTTTCCTCTAGATTTTAGCAAGAAAAAAAAACAAACGTACCAAAATTACGCATATCCTTTAATTTGTCATGGTAGTCCAAATGTTTTCCATATCTTTATTCAAGTAAGTGGCAATCTTTCATGGAGATATTGCTTCCTGCCCATGTTTTTTACTTGATTTTATGGTTATTTATTTATTTATTTGGTTGTCTATTTTTAAGCCTGACTAGAAAAAAAAATAAATGGAAAGGGAAGTGTTTCACTATGAGGAGAATATGTATAAATGTTGGAAAAAAAAGATGCATATATTATGAATAGATATTATACGATACCAGGGATTTACATTGATGAATCCCTACCTGTGCTCTGTGAGAGGTGCATGTCGTGGATAATGTTTTGGTTTTTATTGACAGAGGTTTGTTTATTGAATGACAGTTTGTTTGTGTGATCTGTTTGTGCCCCCCCCCCCCCCAAGGCTACGTTGTGATCCCTGTGCATCCCACAGGTCCAACAGCAGAAGGTATAGCATGTGGCTTTTCAGAGGAAGATTTTTTTTTTTTTATATACCCATAATCTTGTCTCACTGTACAAAACTCTCATGCACCGTGATATAATTGCTGCCTACAGTGAGCACTGCAAACATTTACACACAGCAAGATGATAGATAGATAGATAGATGGCATGTGATTTAAGTGTATGCACCAGTACACCTCACGACGGCCATAATTCTGTCAACTTCCAGATGCTATAGTCTCCTGTGTTTTGATGAATACTGGGGGGGGGGGGTTTCTCTCTCTTCATTTTGCAGGGAAATTTTTTCTTTCAAGCATGTTAAATGTCACAGGGTGTCTTTACCTTATTCTCTCTGTCTCGCTCCCTCTCTGTCTTTGGTCCTAAGATTAGGGAATTGTCCTGTGGTGTTGTGACAGCACCAAACATTCTGGAAGTCATGCATCACAGATACGTCCAGGCATGTCAAACTTTAATCACCAAAGTTAATTCAAAATATATTCCTATACAGTATTTATAACTTATTGATTCTATTTATTTTCAGATTGTCCTTCCTAGATTATGGCTGCAATTGCATGCATTGCAATTGCATTGCATTGTGTTTTTAAGTAGATAATTGAGATTCCCTAGCGAGAATCTGCAAGCTTTTTTCACCTTATATTTTACTTTTACACTGACCTCGGGGCTTAGGATACCTCTTTAAGGTAACTGTTGAACATTCCAGTGTAAGAACTCCTGGTCATGTCCAAATACGTTCAGTAACTTTTTCTTTTTTTTCATCTTCATTTTGTTTAATATCAACTGTTTCCTCTTGTAACAGAGCAACAGTAGCCCCATCTCCCTTTATGCAAACAGCTATTACTGGCAGAAAGTAGCCCCGTCGAAGCAGTTTATCTTTTACGAGATACTGCTTGTATAAAAGTCCTACGCAGATAAGCTTATTGTTCTTTCCACAGAAAGCCTCATTATAATCTACAGAGCCAAGTTCTTGTTAGAGTGGTTGGCGGGCACATTTTTACAGTTTTATGGTCTAAAAAGGCTAGAGCACTGCTGTTTAGAAGCAACTGGTGTATACCACATGCCTCCTATGCAGCAGCTTTCAGACACGCTAGAAGTATTGGGAAGTGAGCTGAAAAGTTTTAAAAGTAAAATTGAAGGTTATATTTACTGCGATGGTTCAAGTTTGAGTTGTTTACTGTGTTCTCTTGTTAATTGTGTTTTGCTACAGCTGCAAACTTGCCTCTGATTTAGGAACATGTAATCCATCTCTTCCTTATTATCCCTGTTGTAAATAAGGATTTTTCCCACCCCATTGAGTTTTAGATGTGTGACTTGTGCTGTAATTCTAAAATGCCAGGTTTGCTAAAAATGAGGAATCAATAAATTCTGGAAGCCAGTAATTTGTCATGATATGAAAATTATTTCTGCTTGTTTGTCAATGACGAGAGGTTGCTTACTAGCTATTTATGAAATTGTATTTCAAAGGTAAATGAGAGGCACACTCATGCCCGCTAGAGGGCATTATGTGGTTTCTATCGCACGCACGCACACACACGCACACTCACTGTACCAATGTAATGAATTTAATGTCTTTTGAGAGGTAAAAGTCCATTACAGATGTCTTATGTGGGGCTTCTCAGCTCATACTTGTACATAGATTTGAGTAAATTTAAACTGAAAAAGAACATAGTATGACTACAAGACAGCCACAATAATGAAAATATAATTGGCTACTGTACACAAAAACTACAAAACATGCACTGTCTATCTGCAAAAAAGGGATGTACAACAAGAAGTAAGACCGCACTATGTAATATAAGACACATATGTTTCAGTAAATAAAAATATACATTTGTCATTGGCAAGTGCATGTAAACAAGTAAGGCATTATATTACACGGTGGATGACAGCACTCTGACACCCTAGTGTTAAATTGCACCAAATTGAGATTGTCCAGCTGACATGCAGGTATGGCTAGCTTGTTCCAGGCCGCTGGGTAGCCGCGGTTGCTACATGTGTTCCCAAAACGAGGGCCGCAAAATTAGGTCGTTCGCTGCATTACAACAGTTTGTAGGCAGTTTGTAGTGAAATAAAAAGAGGCTACAGCTTACACCTGCTCCTGGTTTTAACTGAAAATGTTTCGGTTGCTTTGGATCCATCCTCAATGCCCAATTCCCTTTCACAAAAATGTCAAAAAGGGGTGTGTGTGTGTGTGTTCGTTTCACGGTCACGCTTGACATATATACCTGGAGGACGCATTAAAATGGCCACTAAACTATTTTCGAGACACTTGAGGACAAACAATGGTTCCCTTTTGACATTTGAACGAGGACACGCTGCCATGGATACGAAGCACGAATGTGGTGGGGCTGTTGTGGAAAGCGATGCAGAATCATTGTCTCAGTGTTTGGAATTGGTTGTAGGCCTTGTGTTGACTGCACATTTACAGCTGAGTGGCTAACATTGCATGTAATTTAGCTTACATAACATCCTGCTTGGACGCATGACACTGGCTATAAAGTAGACGCGTTTGCAGCGGTTCAACAGATCTCAGATCAGCACAAATGAATCACGTTTTTATCTAACCAACGACCCAGAAAAGTAGGCCGACACATCAAGACACATTTCAAAACTTTTGTCAAGAGCTTGAGTTGTGTGAGCAGGTTAAACTTGGGTCTTACTTGCATCTCTGTCGATGGCGTTTGTGTAAAATCCTACCCCATGATCGAGGCTGGGAGAATAGTGGTGCGGTTGCAGAAATACACCGCCAATTTTCTTACCAATGAGGATTATTAATGTTAATCAAAACGCGTAAAATCATTTGGCATCCGACATCATATTTTTGGTGCGCGCTCGCTCGCAGACGTGTCTGGCAGGTACAGCTAAATAAATGCGAGACTCCTCTGTGAATGTGTGAATAACAGGCCAGGGTCATGACGTGCTTGGCATCTAAAAAGCAAGCCCGTCTCAAAGCTGCTCCCAAGTCACAGATCCATATCGTATCCTCCGAACAAATTTGCATGTTCAAAGAGAGAACCGTGCAGAGTACAAAGGCTGGAGACACTTACTCGAAATACCCCCCGCCCCCCTTCCCCAACACACATTAATAAGCCTGGACCTGGTTTGGGAGAAGCTGGCATCCATTGCTCACATGGTTCATCACCTTCTGTTTCAGCTGGGCCACTTGTTCCCTGAGGACGCTGGCTGCGGATGCCAGCTCCGTATTTTGCGTCTTCAAGCTTTTGACCTTGTCCTCCAGACGAGAGATCCGCTCCAGTTTTCTCTTGCGGCACTTCGATGCTGCTATTCTGTTGCGGAGCTTTTTCCTCTCCGCTTTGATGCGCTCCTGGTTGTCCATGTCGATGGGAGAGAGAGGAGGGCTCTCTCCAAAGCTCTGCATATCCGGCACCGTCTGTGGCTCGTCCTTCACCCCGCCGCTGGCGCTCTGGAGGCGCGACAGGGCGGCGGCGGCGGCAGCGGCGGATGCCTGCGCGCCGGGCAAATGAGGCGGCGGAGGTGGGAACGGGAGGGCGTCTGCGGAATAGTTCACTGTGGCACCCAACGGACTGCCTGCGTAGCCGTTCAAGGTCGTGTAAACGGGGAGGTCTGAGGCCGGCAGCCCGGCGGAAACCGCGTTGGAGCCGATGAGTTCCAGTCTGTCCACTGAGACGCACGCCGCCTCGGTCAGCTGGTTCTGCTTGTGCAGGTCCTCCAGCGCCTTGACGAAACCCTCCGCAAATTCCTGCTCGTCGCTGGCGGACTTGGGATAGAGGAACTGAGAGTTCTGGGGGGCGGCGGCGGTGGTGGCGTTGGCGGCGGCGGCGATCATGCCGTTGGACTGGATGATGAGGCGCTCCAGGTCCGGCGAGGCCAGCTTTAGCAGTCCTAAATCCGTGGAATTGAGCATGCCGTCCGCGTTGGATTTGAGCTCGCTGCTCTGCTGGTCCAGGTTGAGGTGGATTTCCTTCTTCATCATGCTGCTCTGGGAATGGATGCTGGATAGCCTTCGGGAATTCACCACGGCGCCTGTATAGAAGCTTGTTTCCATCCTACACCCTCAACATGAGGGATCGCTGAACGTTACGCATGAACCGAGAGTGACCTATTCAACAACTAAACACCCCAGCAAGGAAAACCACATGATCCTATTTCTATGTGACACACCGCCCCCTCCCCCTCCCGGGTTTTCTTATCTCACCGTTTTCTTAACCAAGCTATCACTCGATCACGTCCGCTACGTTTGTCTGAAGGGCTGTATCATCTGCCTCTTCCCTGGTCTTTTCCCGATTGCACGGCTGCTATGCGCACACCCAACCCTCCGTTCGCTTTCTATCCCTAAAAATTCCATTATGTCACCTCAGAGCGCTGAGATTGGCCCAAAATGACGTTGGTTTCCGGTTTGATTTAAATAAGGGGCCGAGTCGGTCGTCGTCGCCATGGAGACCTAAGGTAAACTAAAAACAGTGCGGTGCATTGTGGTTTGATGTCATAGCACGAAAAAGCCCAGGGTCGCCAAAAGAGAACAGAGACTGGGCGGGGAAGTTATAAAGGCGAAGGAACAAGGAAGAACGGCGGTAACGGCGCGGCAGGGACATTTTCTATAACACGGCAATCTTAACACGAACTTTGGACCGAATTTTCACAAGATACGTGGAATAGAATAGAATAGACCTACACGTTGATGTACTAACATTTTCATAGATTCGTCAGAATTCTAAATGAAATTCCCTCAAACATGCACAAGATTAATTAGACAGGAGTTATGCAACGGAATAAAAGTTGCAACTGAAGCCTGACTGCTTGATTGAAGGGATATGCCTAAATTATTGCACAAGAATATATGTCTTATCACATGGCATAGAATGGCATCCGCATTGCTGTTTGCTTTGTTATCCTCATGTGGCTTGCTGTTGACAATTAGGAGCAGGCAGAAACTGCCCGTGAGAATCCAATTAATTTACTGTTTACCACTGACGTGTAAACAAGCATGACAACACCTCACGATGTGCAAGACACACGAGGAGCTGCGATCGGATGTCCCTGGTATTCAGAAGCCACTTGAGGGACAACGTCCGTCCTTCACTGAGCAGCTGAGAGTCAACTTTAGCCTTGTTGGGGGAATAATTGTGAGGAATGTGTAAGCAACGCAAATAGGAATGAGAGAGCCACGTTTCTTTTTTTCCTATACTGCAAGTTAATGCACAGGAAGGTTCATGCTTGGACATTCCCTTTACAGCTGCTGAAAGTACAGCCAGTACCCGGGCCTTACTTTTGATTGGTTCCACTGCCCACATCCGGTATAGAATAGAATAGGATAGAGTTTATTTTCAACAGGGGAAGAACTAATAGTCATATGCAATCCATTAGTGTTATTTTGACAAATACATAGCAAATAATCATTCCAGACAATTTTCTGAATGCTTAAATTGCCTCTTGCTGTTTTATGAATAGTCAGGCAATAAACTTTCCAATAGCCAGTTTCCAGCAACAAGACCAAACACAGCCTACAAGGCCAACTCAAAATTACTTACACCTATTCAGAGCCACTACTATATACAGCTATCTTAAGTAACACTTCTGCAAAATAATCTCACCCTCAAGATATAAAAACGATAGAATTTGGGGGGAGGACATTGAGACGCAGAAATAAAGAGTGGCATTAAGCCCCGGCCAGCATCGTATTGCCCTGTGGTGGAAAGTTGAATATTGTTATTCCACCCATAGAAAGTAAAAGACGTCAGCAGACCGTCTGCATCAGCATCACAGCGTTGAGGGGCATCATTAGTTTCCATGGCAACGCTGACATAGCGAGTGACGCAGGTGAGAGAAAGAGAGGCAGGGAGAGAGAGAGAGAGCGCCATACAGACAGACAGAAAGAGAGAAAGGTGAATGAGTTGTGGATGGGGGAAGGGATAGTTGTTAAGCACTGCAGTGCAGGTTGTGTGGGTGGTCAGTGAGGCCGGCTAGAAGTGTGTGTGTGTGTGTGTGTGTGTGTGTGTGTGTGTGTGTGTGTGTGTGTGTGTGTGTGTGTGTGTGTGTGTGTGTGTGTGTGTGTGTGTGCAGATTCCTGTGGGGCCCCATGCCGATGCATGCACATTTCTATGGATGCAGGTGGGTGTGAAATAAAAAAGAGCTTCCTATCTGTTTGAAAGTCTATAGTCTTTGTTCAATGTAATTTGTTTTTCATGAGCGGATGTTGCAGCTTTAGACACCAGCATGGATGACAAAAAGACATTCTCTGTTGAACATATTCCTTTCCTTCACAGAGAAAGTCTATTCTCTCCACCCATATTTTTATTAGTGTGGACAGTTTAGAGCTACGCTCTCAGGGAGCAGTGTCCAGAATGTGTGAGTCATTTCGCAACCCCAGGGTGTGGACTACAGAGAACACCAAACAGAAAAAAAGACCAAGCTGTTACGCAGGATGAAGAAATCAATTTGGCTCTCCCTTTATGAAAACATACTATTTTAAATCTTTAGGACAGGGCAGCCAAGAAGTTGGTTTTAGCATAATTTCAGCTGATGGCATATGTCAGAAGTTCTGTAAACAAAATGATGTCTCCTTCAGCCAAGGGGAGTGTCTTTTTTTTTTTTAAACACTATTTGTCCAGGGAAGGGCTGGCTTAGTATGCATGCTCTTTTCCAGCTACGCCCAGCTTCACATGCAGTAACGTACATCAACACCTGGAAACTTGCCTCAGACACCAGCAGACTCCCACTGCCAACCACTGAGCAGAACTATTGGAGATATTGGGGTGTCGAACACCTTACACAGTTTTTGTGGTTTTGTGGCCTGTGTGTGTGTGTGTGTGTGTGTGTGTGTGTGTGTGTGTGTGTGTGTGTGTGTGTGTGTGTGTGTGTGTGTGTGTGTGTGTGTGTGTGTGTGTGTGTGTGTGTGTGTGAAGCAGGAGATTGTCAGTCACTTTGTGCAGATCTGCTAATCCCAAGATTTAAATTGGTGGCCTTGATTTTTTTTTTTTAACCCGCTGACTTCTAGCAATCAAATGCAAACACTTCTTCTTTTTGGAGCAACCGTTTCCATCTCTTCCTGTTCTCTGCATCTTCCTCTGTCATACCAACCATCTGCATGTCTTCCCCACCACATCCATAAACCTCCTCTTTGGTCTTCCTCTTTTCCTCTTGCCTGGCAGCTCCATCTTCAGCATCCTTCTCCCAATATACCCAGCATCTCTCCTCCACACATGTCCAAGCCATCTCAATCTCACCTCTCCTGCTTTGTCTCCAAACCATCCAACCTGTTCTGTCCCTCTAATATAATCATTCCTAATCCTGTCCTTCTTTGTTACTCCCAACAAAATCTTAGCATCTTCAACTCTGCCACCTCCAACTCCGCCTCCTGTCTTTTCGTTAGTGCCATTGTCTCCAAACCATATAACATAGCTGCTCTCTCTACCATCTTGTAAACCTTCCCTTTAACTCTTGCTGGTACCCTTCTGTCACAAATCACTCCTGACACTCTTCCCCACCCACTCCGCCCTGCCTGCACTTTCTTCTTCACCTCTCTTCTGCACTTCCCATTACATTGATCAGTTGACCCCAAATATTTAAACTCATCCACCTTCACCACCTCTACTCCTTGCATCCTCACCAGTCCGCTGTCCTCCCTATCATTCACACATATGTATTCTGTCTTGCTCCTACTGACTTTCATTCCTCTTCTCTCCAGTGCATACCTCCACCTCTTCAGGCTCTCCTCGACCACAATGTCATCCGTAAACATCATAGTCCATGGAGCCTCCTGCCTGATCTCGCCCATCACCATTGCAAACAAGAAAGGGCCGATCCTTGAGGTAATCCTGCCTCAACCTTGAATCTATCCATCATTCCTACCGTACACCTCACTTCTGTCACACTACCCTCATACATATCCTGCACCACTCTTACATACTTCTCTGCCACTCCCGACTCCCTCATACAATACCACACCCCCTCTCTTGGCACTCTGTCGTATGCGTTCTCTAAATTCACAAAGATATAATGTAACTCCTTCTGACCTTCTCTATACTTCTCCATCAACGCTCTCAAACCAAACATCGCATCTGTAGTGCTCTTTCCTCGCATGAAACCATACTGCTACACATTAATCATCAGCTCTACTCTTTCCCATAACTTCATGCTGTGGCTGATCAACTTTATACCTCTGCAGTTGCTATAGGTCTGCCCATCACCCTTATTCTTGAAAATCAATACCAGTACACTTCTTCTCCACTCCTCAGGCATCCTCTCACTTTCCAAGATTGTGTTAAATGATCTAGTTAAAAACTCCACTGCCATCTCTCCTAAACACTTCCATGCCTCCATAGGTATGTCATCTGGACCAACTGCCTTTCCACTCTTCATCCTCTTCATAGCTGCCCTCACTTCCTCCTTGCTAATTCACCGCACTTCCTGATTTACTATCCCCACATCATCCAACTTTCTCTCTCTCTCTCATTTTCTTCATTCATCAGCCCCTTCAAAGTACTCCTTCCTTCTTCTCAACACACTCTCCTCACTTGTCAGCACATTTCCATCTCTATCCTTTATCACCCTAACCTGCTGCATATCCTTCCCAGCTCGGTCCCTCTGTCTAGCCAATTGATACAAGTCCTTTTCTCCTTCCTTAGTGTCTAACCTCTCATACAACTCACCATACACCTTTTGTTTTGCCTTTGCCACCTCTCTCTTCGCCTTACGGTACATTTCCTTGTACTCCTGTCTTCTTTGTTCATCTCTCTGACTATCCCACTTCTTCTTTGCCAACCCCTTCCTCCATATTCTTACCTGTATTTCCTCATTCCACCACCAAGTCTCCTTGTCTTCCTTCCTCTGTCCAGATGACACCAAGTACCTTCCTAGCTGTCTCCCTCACTGTTTCTGCAGTGATTGTCCAGCCATCCAGCCACTCTTCACTACCACGCAGTGCCTGTCTTAACTCCTCCCTGAAGTCCACACAACAATCTCCCTTCTTCAACTTCCACCATTTGATCCTTGGATCTGCTTTCACTCTCTTCCTTTTCTTGGTCTCCAACGTCATCCTACAGACCACCATCCGATGCTGCCTAGCTATGTTCTCACTTCCAATCCCTTTCAGATTGCACCTCCTACATAAGATATAGTCCACCTGTGTGCACCTTCCTCCACTCTTATGTCAACCTGTGTTCCGCCCTCTTCTTGAAATATGTATTCACCACAGCCATTTCCATCTTTTTCACAAAATCCATGACTATCTGTCCTTCCACATTCCTCTCCTCTCCTCTCCTTGACACCATACCTATCCAACACCCCCTCGTCACCTCTGTTCCCTTCACCAACATACCCATTGAAGTCCGCTCCAATCACCACTCTCTCCCCCTTGGGTACCCTCTCCACCACTTCATCCAACTAACTCCAGAATTCTTCTTTCTCTTTCATCTCACACCCAATTTGCAGGACATATGGGCTGACAACATTTATCATCACACCTTCAATTTCCAGCTTCATTCTCATCACTCTGTCCGACAAACATCTTCACTTCCAACACACTCTTGACATATCACAGAAACTTGAATCAGTTCATCTGAACACAACGTTTATTGGGAGAGACTTTTCATCACTCATCTAAGTGACTTCTTTAGTCTCAACTGACTGTAGTCATGCCCACCCTTATAAACAGCACAGTTGCATAATGACCGAACCAATGATCGGTTTCATATGCATTCATATGACTATTAACAAGAGATACAATGGCCATGTGTACTATTCACAGAGGATTGGGGAATGTTTGCAATCACAGCATTGTAAGATGGTGACAGATGTACTCTTAGCCCCCCACAGCAAGGTAGTGTAGAGAAGTACCTATTATTCAGACCCTAATGCAGGCATAGCCATGTTGACTCTGGTGAGAATAGCTTAAAAGGGAGGCAGTTCCAGCCCTGTGATTTGCTGTTGAGCACTCGTATGAGATGTGTTTGGGTTTAACTCAATAAAACATCAGTAAAGGAAGTGCTCACAGAAGGTTGAATAAGTTCATCTGGACACAGCGTTTATTGGGAGGAACATTTCATCACTCATCTAAGTGACTTCTTCAGTCTCAACTGACTGCAGGTATCTATTCACAGAGGATTTGGGAATAATTGCAATCACAGTATTGTATGATGACAACAGATGTATTCCTAGCCCCCCTGGTTCAGTGATGGTCATTTCCTCTTAATATAGATGGCCTCTTTGACTCCTTGTTCAAACCAGCGTTCCTCCCTATCAAGGATGTGCACATCCACATCCTTGAAAGAGTGGCCACTGGCCTGTAGATGGGTGTAGACTGTGGAGTGCTGGCCTGATGTGTTAGCTCTTCTGTGTTGTGCCATCCTCTTGGCCAGCGTCTGTTTGGTTTCACAATGTACAAGTCATGGCAATCCTCCCAGCACTTAACAGCGTACACGATATTGCTCTGTTTGTGCTGAGGGACCCGATCCTTAGTGTGGACCAACTTCTGGCGCAGCGTGTTTCGGGGTTTGAAAGCAACTTAGACACAGTGTTTGGAAAATATGCATCTCAACTGTTCTGACACTCCTGCCACATATTGAATCACCAATGGTTTATGCTTAGGCAGCTGTTGTCTTTCTCCTCTCTTTGATTGACTGGTGCACTGTTTGGGCATCTTTCTGGCTTTGACAAACTCCCATTTATGATAACCACACTTAACCAGGGCCTGTTAAATGTGGTATTTCCCCCCCTTGCCTGGCCACTTTGTCAGTGGGATGTTGTCAGCTTGGTGGTTCAGCGTCCTGATAACTCTTAGTTTGTGCTCCAGTGGACGATGAGAGTCAAACCTTAAGTACTGATCAGTATGTGTTGGTTTACGGTAAACATCAACAATCAAATGTCCATCACAAATTTCACATTCTAAGAAGGCTAACCTGTCATTTTTCACATCCTCCCTGGTGAACTTGATGTGGTTGTCCACCGAGTTAATGCGGTTTGTGAAATGTGGTATGTCCTGAGATTTTATTTTAACCCATGTGTCATCCACAAATCTGAACCAATGGCTAGGTGGTGTCATTGGATAGGACATCAGAGCCCTTTTTTCCACTTCCTCCATATACAAGTTGGCCACTATAGGTGAAACTGGGGAACCCATAGCAAACCTATGCTTCTGCCTATAGTACTGCCCCTGTATGTGAAGTACGTGGACTGAAGACACAGCTTCAGGAGCAGACACACTTGGTCAGTGTTATGGGTGGCCCTGTGCAACTACACTGTTTATAAGGGTGGGGATACCTGCAGTCAGTTGAAACTGAAGAAATCACTTAGATGAGTGATGAAACGTTTCTCCCAATAACCATTGTGTCCAGAGGAACTGATTCAACTTTTTGTGTTTTCCTTACCTGGATTACTGAGCATGTATCAAGACACACTATTGACATACTCTTCCTTTAGGATTACCCCTACCCAATTTCTCCTCCCATCCACACCATGGTAGAAGTGTTTGAACCCACCTCCGATGTGCTTGGCCGTACTCCCCTTCTGCTTGGTCTCTTACGCACACAGTATATCTACCTTCCTTCTCTCCATCATATCAGCCAGCTCTCTCCCTTTACTAGTCATAGTGCAAACATTCAATGGTCTGACTCTCACCTACACACTCCTACCCTTCCTCCTCTCCCGCTGCCTCTGGACATGCCTTCCCCCTCTCCTTCTCCTTCGTCCAACAGTAGCATAGTTTCCACTGGCACCCTGCTGGCCAACAGTACTGGTGGGGGTCGTTGGCAACCCAGGCCTCGACCAATCTGGTATGGAAATCTGATTTATGATATTTGATTTTGCAAAGGTTTTACGCCAGATGTCCTCCCTGACGCAACCCTCCTCATTTATTCAGGCTTGGGACCGGCACTAAGAATGCACTGGCTTGTGCATCCTCAGTGGCTGGGTTTCAAATGCGAAACTATCAAGTGCGCTTAAAAATAGGTCCAGCCACATAGTGACGCATGCCAGGACAGCAGGTGGCAGTACATACACCTCTGCGTTCGTCTTGACGTTTTAATGGCGAGCAAGACAGCAGCGCGTCATAAACAAGACAATGTGACTTGGACTGCCATCGGAAATTGAGGAGTGACTTGTGCCGTTTATTTACAAAAGAAACAGAGGATTATGGCCACTAAGAAGAAAGTGATAGTGACTGGTGAGCGACTCGGTTTGACTCGATGACAGAATGACAACGTCCTCTTTAACTATGTATTTGTACTAAATTATATTATTATGATTACATTACACGTGTTTCCGTGTTAGCCTTCATTTTGCAATTGTATGTTATGTTTCTGTATTGGCGTTGCCAAATGCAAAATTGATATCTGGACGGAGACTAATGTTTGCCGCCATTCTTGCCATCAGGAAAGGAAAGGGGGGGGGAGATATGATTGAACTGAGACTAACCATGAATTCCTGTTGCCCTGTTATCACACTTCTTTATTCGTATCTTATCCTGTACAGTAAAGAAGTTGTCCTCTGTCAGTGAAAACCACGGGGTTTTCTTGTAAGTCAAGTGCTTGAGTAACTTATTGCTATTAACGTTTAACTTGAACCAGGCTTTAGACTTTGGGATCAGAGTCATATGCCAGTATCAATCACGTGAGGTCTTCCCGTGACAGAATGAGGCCTAGTGTTCTTTTCAAGTATTGTTGCATGTCTGAATGCCCTTGATGTTTTTTTTCTGTTTAGGGTTTGAACCTTTTGGAGAGCACACAGTAAATGCCAGCTGGGTGGCGGTACAGGTAATCTAATTTGTCCCTATTTAACAGAGGAGGTTACCTGGCAGGTAAAGGGTGTCTCAGTTTTCCAGAAATGTAACTGATACTCTTTGGACTGTGCATGCCGCATCTATCATGAAGGTTTTACTCATAATGTCATGTGATAATGTGATTATTTTTTGTGACATCTTAGTGGTACTCATAAGTAGAATAGATAAACCCTACCATAGCAACACTTCATATAACACTTAAAAAATACAAGCCCACTTAAAACAGAGAGGGTTTAAAAGGCAAGATAAGTAAGGCAGACAGGGCTCAAAGCATTGTTAACACAAATGAAGAACAATACAGAGAAGATGAAAACAAGCAATAAGTCAAATTTGTGAAGGAAAATATTCATCAAAATTTTCCATTCATGTATGTAGGTTTGTGTGTGTGTGTTACATTACAAGAAATGTATTATTAAATCCATACAGTACAATATACACATGCGTGCATGCAAACGTAAATGCTTAATACAGTTTTACTTGTTTATCCTGATCTGATGATCCATTTTTATGTATCACTCTGAAAGGAACGAATGCTTTTATGGTATTGTGGCAGGATGAGGAAAAAACACAGGAGACGAAGGCGAGTTTGCTGTTTATTCCTCAGCTCCAAAACCAAACTCAAGCAGGAACAACCCTGCACCAGCAAGCCCGGGAACGTAAACCACGCCCCCAGCTCACAGTCCTGCTGGGTGAGAGGCATAGCCCCTAGTGTCCGCCACACAGCCCCCCCCCCCCCGAACACCCAGAAGGGACTCTTGGATAGAAAATTAGTGTCTCACTGGAGGCTTAAGCAGCTTGCCATAACGGCTGCGCCGTCCCTCAGCCGAAACAGTAGGTGAAACACTGTCCAAAGTCGGCTGAGAAGCAGAACGCTGAACCCGTGAAGACACTGCCGGGGTCCTGGAAGGAGGACGAAGGCGAGTTTGCTGTTTATTCCTCAGCTCCAAAACCAAACTCAAGCAGGAACAACCCTGCACCAGCAAGCCCGGGAACGTAAACCACGCCCTCAGCTCACAGTCCTGCTGGGTGAGAGGCATAGCCCCTAGTGTCCGCCACAGTATCAAATTATGCATATTGTGTTTCCTGTGTTTACAGGAGTTGGAGAGGCTTGGTCTGGGTGAAGCCATAGACCTTCATGTGTGTGAGGTGCCTGTCGAATACGAGGCAGTTCAGAGCCTACTGCCATCACTATGGAAACAGCATCAGCCACAGGTTATCCTATAAGAATAAATCTCAAGTTAGGAAATCCTGAACCTAAGCATTTTCTCTCTCATTTGACTGAACAAATAAATCTGTAGACTAGAAAACAATCTGTCAAACAGAAACAAACAAATGAAACAATCTACGTTTACTGACACTGCAACTCTTCCATATCTTTTACTTGCTGCCTTATGGGGTTCCTGTCCATAGTTAGTGGTCCATGTTGGTGTTTCTGGTTTAGCGACCACAGTTACTCTGGAGCAGTGTGGCCACAACCAGGGCTACCAACAGATGGACAATTGTGGCTTCAACCCAGCCTCCCAGTGCTGCATGGAGAATGGACCAAACTACTTAGATTCTGTCCTGGACATGGACGTTATATGCCGGAAGGTCAATGACTCTGGGCTTGGAGTGGTTGTGTCAGTATCTAAGGATGCGGGGCGGTTAGTCATGCACACACGTTTAAACACAAAAGCATCTTGCCTCATAATTAAGGAAATTATTAAATTGACAGATAGCAAAATTACAAAGTACATTTTGAAAGCTTACATTTCTTAATTTACTAATTGCTTCCCAACTCGTTTTATATACCTATGTTATAAGAATATTAGAGAATAAGATATGAAAAAATATGATGGACATTTTTAGTGTAATTTTTGTTTATTCATCCCTTTACTTTTGGTCAGTCACTTCCGAAGAATTTTCCTTTCCCAGTAAGCAAATGGCAAAGAATTATGTTATGGGTTAAAAGTGCAGCACTTCAATCGATGTCACAGACATAACTATAACTACAGTATCAGAAATGTTTCTGAATGAAGTGGGACATTTTCTTCACAGAAGGAACTGTTGCAAAATAGTTGCACATTAGTATTGTGTTTAATGATTTAACATTGCCTGAATAGTAGTGTTGGTGGTCTACAATGTCCACTGTTTGCTTGCAAAGTTGGCTCACAGCCTTTTGTGGCTTGTTACTTAGCTCACCTTCCTTTCACTACCTCCCTTTTTACTGCTGTGTGCTCCATTTGATAGAGAAGAAATGACACAAGGGAGCGCTTAACATGATGTAACCATTCTTTGTTATTCTCTTCCCCCTTGCCAGGTATCTGTGTGACTATACCTACTACACCTCGCTGTACTTGACCCAGGGCCGGTCTGCCTTTATCCATGTACCTCCACTGGGGAAGCCCTACAGCAGCCAGGACCTGGCCAGAGCCCTTCAGACCATAGTGTTGGAGATGTCAGAGCTCCTGAATCAAGCAGAGGAGCAGCAAAACCCCCATGACCACTAACATCATTAGCATACTAGCATTAAAACCAGCATGTCCACTAATGATACACTGTTAGTCCGGTGCCCTAAACTTAGTGTTACTTAAGGAGACCATTAGGCCAAATAGATTAAAGTGAACTGCTGGCCTATTTCTGGTAGGCCCCACATTGCAGCACCGTTAATATGTTTTTAATGGATGAGGGGACCAAGATTACTCGTTGAATACCTCATTTGGGTTCTTGACTCAAAATTTTCAAAAACCTAATGTGCTAATGACTCCAGGAACTTTCAGTCCTCACAAACCTTACGAACTGCTCAGCTGATGTGTTTGAAAGCCAATGGCATCACTTTGAGAAACATCCAATATTTTGCTTCTCCCTGGAATATGTAATTAGTGTAGAGAGGGATGCCTCTGAATTGGCTTCCTTCAGCAATAATATTGAGCTATTTGTGTTGTCAAAAAATATATCAGCATTGTAGTTGGTAGTTTTGAAATTATTCCAAATTATTAACACGGCATCCTAGTCTTAGATGAATGGACAATCAGCACTTACTGTGGTCTTGTGTGGTTGTTGGCACTGCCTGAGTAAAGGATTCACTTGTGTGTATGGGTGCCTCTGGGGAAAGAGGGGAGTGCTTTCACAGAGGCCCAAGCAATACAAGACATGATGATACATTAGTGTACTAAATTAGACACATCATGGTTTGGGACCCAGTATCACATCTTTTCAGGGGCCCCAGTATTCTCTGTAGCGTCCCTGTAATGTGTTGTGTGTGTGTGTGTGTGTGTGTGTGCTTTACATACACAACCTTTGTAAATGAAACTGATACTATGACAATTATCCCTCAGAAAATGCATGGTTACATTAACTTTGCATTACTTGAGAAGGGGCAATTTAGTTACTACAATAAAAGGGCAATAGTCCGTGCTCATAAGTTGAATGTGGCTGTGGCTAGACCCAGTGTACCGTGTGATGTTTTATACTTATGGTCCATTTGCTGTGTAACATTTTTGGTGCATATCTCCTCATGTTAGCTTTGTGTTTAATTTTTATAATTTCAGGTTCAGAAACAGAAATCGGAAACACTGTCATTTCATTTCATGCACTTGCACACATGAAATGAAATGAAACATCGTTTCTCCCAGCCCACAGCAGTGCAACACAAAGACAAAAACACATATCCAAAAACTACAAGCACTACAAGAACACATATGTAAACTTTAAAAAAAAGTCACTGTTGTTCCATGCTTGATTTTTCGTTACTCCAGCCGTTGAATTCCTCTCGGGTATATTGTTGGCTACTATTGCATTGTAATTATCCTCTCATCCTCTTGTTTTGTGTTTGCTCCAGAGAAATATGAAGAATCGAGAAAAAACAACAACAATGAAACATATTTTAAGATTTATGAATGATCCACGTTTGAATTTGTTTTTAATCTCAG
This sequence comes from Lampris incognitus, assembly GCF_029633865.1. Lineage (NCBI taxonomy): Eukaryota > Metazoa > Chordata > Actinopteri > Lampriformes > Lampridae > Lampris > Lampris incognitus. Next base: position 25,698,255 of record NC_079224.1, read on the forward strand.
GGAATTTGTTCATACAATCAGTATTGATGGAAATAAGAAATAGCACGTCTGTCATTTGTATGTAGTTTAAAATCCTGTATGTAAGACTGAGGCTGTATGTAATTGGAAGACAATAAATACATGCTTATTTCTCAGTTTCTCAGAGTTCACAATATTGGGATGACATTTTTGGGGCTATTTGTTGTCCTCACTCGTATTTTATCATATAGGTTATAGAATTTACAACTCTGCAAAGTCAGTAATTCCACTCATCAGTTGTATTTTGACAAGAGCCGAGGAGAAAGAAACGGATTTGAGGGCCGCTCCTTTAAATGCGCTGTGCGTTTAAAGTATGCGGGGCAACATGTTACGTCATCACTTCGAGTGGGAGTCGAGGCTGTCGCGCCTTCTGTTGTCAATTTGCTAATTTGCGTCGGCTCTTCCGCTCCTCTCCACATTCGTTTATCGTCAGGGATAGCGACGATTTGCCGAATTTGCTAATCGTTCAGTAAATCGTGTCAAGTGTTCTTACTTTTCGTTTTGGGGAGGGGAACGAAAACAAAATGAGTGTAGAAGCGTACGGGCCGAGCTCGCAGACTCTGACGTTCCTGGACACCGAGGAAGCGGAGCTGCTGGGAGCAGACACGCAGGGCTCCGAGTACGAATTCACCGATTTCACCCTGCCGAGCCAGACGCAGACTCAAGGCCAAACGCAGAGTCAGCTGGACAACCAGGTTCGTATGACTTTTTTTGTGACGGTTCATTTATCAGGAGACATCTTGGGCGCTACATTGACAAACCCCGAATTGACAACTCCCGGCTAGCGATATGCGTCTCGTCTGTTACAGTTCAGATGGCTCCGGCTGTCTCGCTAATAACGTGCTAGCTAAATAACGCTAGCTTCCACAGCTAGCATACAACGAGCGTGTTACTATGGGATACGATATGGTTTGAACGTTTGACGAACTGTCTGTTTTTAACTTTCAGACAACTCGTCCAAATCCATGGACCTGTCTGACCGGCGAACGGCATAGTTTGTGTGCCTTGGGACTTATTATCTGAGAATAGTTTTAGGTCAGCCCACCCCGTACTATTGACATTAAAAAGGGTCTTGTTTGATCAGCGCATCTGTGTCCTCAGATAAACGGGCCTGACGGGATGTTGCAGAATGGAGATGACCCGGTGGTAAAAGCCAGCCAGCTTCTGGCCGAACTGAACTTCGAGGAGGACGAGGAAGATGCCTATTACACCAAGGATCTCCCCCTGCATGCCTGCAGGTAAAGGAGGGAAGAGAGGCTGTGATGTGCAGCGGTTGTCATCAGTCGAGAAACGTAACTTTTTAGCATTGCATCAATCAGTTGTTGAATTCTAATGGTTGCAGAAGTTCGATTATATGGTCTTGATCACCAAGCTGTAATGACATGCTTATGTTTATGAAATCCTTCAGACACACAAAAACAACAGATGATTAGTAGTTAAATAGCCAGTAAGAACATGCCAAAGTAAACGCAACTATAAATGCACATCAAAATTAAACCAGCAAGTTTTAGCAGTGGCAGGCTAGAACATTTCTATCACATTTTGCATTTGCCTTCACATCTTGCTTCTTTCTCTCCATCTACTGCAGCTACTGTGGGATTCATGATCCAGCCTGTGTAGTCTACTGCAACACAAGCAAGAAGTGGTTTTGTAATGGCCGTGGGAATACATCTGGCAGGTAAGGTTCAGTGATTGATCAGTCTTCTTTCGCGTACTCGGCTAAAGGAACTGGGAGTGAAACAGCAGCGCATACTAATGCCAATAAGCTTCCACACAAAAGGAATTTTGCGTGTGGACAATAAAGTACATCTAATTTATCTAGCTTCATTTTCATAGGTTTGATATAATTGGGTAATTTTTCTGTTGGCTAGATGGAGTTAAATAAAGAAAAGGTTTCACAATGATTAACTTGTGCTCATGGGTCACATTAAACTATTCTGACACTTGACCTGGTAAACCTGGAAATTTCTAGATTAGTTTTCTAGTCATTGAAAACACCCGACAAATAACAAGAGTGATCAGTTAACCGGGAAAATTATTGAGGTCATGGAAATTATATTTTTACCTGCTGAGGTGGCATATTTTTAGTGTAATTTTTACCTGAGATTGCATATTTTTATTGGCTGAGATTGCACATCAGTACCTGAAGTTTGGGGGGGTACATTTAGAGACCAGCTAAAAGTTACACAGTCCAGTGAGAGACTGTTGAAGGTATCACTGATAGTTAATACTGAATAATATGATCCTGGTTGGTGAGCAACAGTTGTCATGTATAACCAAACAAAAGCCCTGGAAAATATCTTCAAAAAAGAGTACACGCCTGATACAACTGGCCAGAATTATGTCCATTTTGTATAACCAGAGAAATGTCAGCCAGTCTTTATCATGGTCACCTTGTTCCCTTGATGTTGGCATTGAGAAGTTGGCCATTGCTGTACTTTGGGTGACATCCCCCAGAAGTAGCCACTTGTGTGCTAGTGTTGCTGTCAAGTTTGCTTGTTGATCAAATACTGTTGGTGCTATGGATTGCAATCAGCAAACTCAACTGCCAGATAGTGGCACAGCAATGTCATTGCTTGTGATGGTATGAATCTCATCACTTGGCACTTAGAATGCTTAATCAGAAAATAAATTGTTGTGCTTCCTTTCCGTTTGCTGTTTTCATGATTCCATAAAGACTAGAAGTTAAATCACTGCATTTCACGTTTTACTTCTACTTATGTTATTTTACTATTGTTTGTTTAGTAATTTATTACAATTTTATTTTTGTGAGGGATACATGGTCTGAAAAGGACAGTTGGTCACCTAGAGGCAAGTGCAGGTCACCCAGTCAGTGTTGTCTATGTTCATTCCTCTGTACCTGTGTGCTATCAACAACAAAAAATTATTTCATCGTTTTTAAAAAACTTTTTGATTTGTATTTTCAATTTAGCTAAAATGTACATCTGTTGCTCAGTCAACTCAAGTTTATTTTTGTTGCCCTAAACACAAATGCAGTGTCTAAGATTGCACATCTGGTTATTGCAATCAGATTTCAGTATCTTTTACCGCCTCATAGATTTTTGAATTGTTAATCTCTATTCTAGTCTGATAAAATGTAATTGCAAGGTGTAAGTTGGAATGTGGTGTAAACACTCGTGTGTATTTGGGGTACTAGCTAGTCTTCTGCAGGCTTGTACCTCTCAGTGACCTATAAAGAACACTTCGCCACCCTTTCTCTGGTTCAGCCACATTGTAAACCACCTGGTGAGAGCCAAGTCCAAGGAGGTGACCCTGCACAAAGATGGGCCCCTGGGGGAGACTGTGCTGGAGTGCTACAACTGTGGCTGTCGCAACGTCTTCCTGTTGGGCTTCATCCCCGCCAAGGCTGACTCTGTAGTGGTGCTGCTGTGCAGGTAGGACCAAAATGTCCAGATGAAACAAGGAATGTGCTGATCTGGGCTTTTAGATACCACACCGGCTCCCTAACTTAAATGGAAGAGTACTACTGTTTCAAGTGTTGGTGTGGAAACTCTGAATTGTGCTTTATGTTGGCAAACAAAACGTATTAGGTTAGTGCATTGAGCTATTAAACAAATAACCACAAGCAGATTTGTGAAATGAATTTGCAACAATTAGGTACAACACTGCCATAAAAAAGACTGTTGGTGTATTTATTACCGAAAATGCCATTACCATCAAAAAGACATGCATGTTAGGGTCAATACTGACCGAAGCATGGCAAGATGAACTGGAGTTGGTCCCCGGGCACTGCATGGCGGCTGCCCACTGCGCCTAGCTACACAGCTAGGATGGGTTAAATGCAGAGCATAATTTCCCCATGGGGATTATTAAAGTATATCAAAATCAAATTATGTTTATGAATTTGCTTTATTACTGCAGTATATATGATCTGTGACAACAATATAATCAAATCTTTTTCTGGAATACAAAGCTTATTTAAAAAAGGGGGTGGGGGGATGGGAAATCCCAGCTGTTTAAAAACCCCAGCCTCAGTCACGTTTTAATTTATTTATTTATTTATTTTTACTTCAGTATATGCTTTGTGACAACATTGTAATTAACATTTTTCTGGACTAGAAAGCTCATTTTAAAGAATGAAGAAAGCAATGGGAAATCCCAGCTCTTATATCCCCCGGTCTTTTGCCATGTTATTTTATGGGCGAAAACATTGTAAGAATTTTACCTAATGCCTATGCAAAGGACTTCCGCCTGCTCAAATCAACAGAGTACAATCTCCTCCAATTTCTTGCCTTTGTCATGTTGCTGTACAATATCAGTGAAGGCTAACAAGAGTAAAACAATATTAAGACATGAATAACTCATGTCTCAGTATTGATATTTTCTTTAATGCAAATAACTCTGCTTGACTATCAAAGTCATGCAAGGACTATATTGGGAGGGGATACCTGCAGTCAGCTTGAGAACAGATGAAGTCACTTAGTTGAGTGTTGAAATGTTTTCCCACTAAACTCCAGGTGAACTGATTCAACTTTTCATGCTAGTGGTGTTTGTGAAAAAGGACAGTTGTCAGTTATAGGTCCTTCTGTAAACAAGAATTACGGTCCCTGTGCTATAATCCACCCTCTTCTGATGGCATGATTATATGCACAAAGAAACTTATGTACTGTCAGTTTTGCTGCAGTCCCATGTTCGTCCTAACTAGCATGCAGCTATCAAATGTTAAACAGGAGGGACTAGTGTACGGGTTGGGTTGATTTGTTAGTGGCTTCTCCTGTCGAGTAAGGAGAGTTGTTTTTGCTGCTCTAAACCTTTATCCTAGCCACAGTCTTATTTTGTTGCCTGAACTTATTCCATATAGGATTAGACATCAGTTACCAAGCAACCAGTGCAAAGATCTAGAATTGGCTCTCACTATCAACCACCTTAGAAATCCAATGTAATAATGCACAATGAAAGCTAGCCACTATGAACCAGTACTTTTGTAATAGGTGAATGTGAAGAAGGGATCTATGTACAGCAGATTTTATACATAAATTGAGGTCTGACTGATTAGTGATTTTTGGACTTAAGGCAGATTTCCCTCAAATTTAGTTCCATATGTTGAAGTGAGGCTGGCTGTTGTCACATTTCATAATTTAATTTAATTTATTATAGTATAAATCTTTTGGTTAATTTTCATTAGTGGGTTATATAGCTTATATATGCCTGAGAAATATCTGCAAAAAAACACCTGCGAACTGTTATCAGTCTGGCGCCATATAAAATTGATTTTCTTCTATCTAAAGTTACACTTTGCAATACTGTATGGAAGTGGTATTCAACCACATTTTTGTCCTTCAACAAATAAAATAATAAGCCAACAATACTCCATAAGGTAGCGGTATTCAATCATGACCATTGAGGGCTGTGTGTAAGCAGATTTTCATTCCAACCCAACACTACACCAGCTGATTCACCAGTTAACACCAGACAGGCAAGGACTAATCTGTGAAACCAGATGGTGTAGTGTTGGGTTGGTAAGAAAACCTGCATACACATGGCCCTCCATGGCACATGATTGAATACCGTTATGTTATGGAGTATTGTTGGTTTATTATTTTATTTGTTGAAGAACAACAATGTCGTAAAATTGTGATTTACAAATGTCTTGCTCTACTGTTATCTGCCATCCACTCAGTGGACTTTTCAAAGGAGAAAATGACATTTTGTTTTGGTTAAAAATGCAGGCAGCCATGTGCCAGCCAGAGCAGCTTGAAGGACATCAACTGGGACAGCTCCCAGTGGCAGCCTCTCATACAGGACCGCTGCTTCCTCTCTTGGCTGGTCAAGATTCCCTCAGAGCAAGAGCAGCTCAGGGCACGTCAAATCACCGCCCAGCAGATTAACAAGTTGGAGGAACTCTGGAAGGTATTACGCTCTCATCTGTATTTGGTCACAGCGACTCTTTTCAATAATATTTTATTGGAAGGGACGTTGGGTGTACAAAAAAACCCAAACATGCAAATACAATGTAAATGGAAATGATTGTCCATTCAGCAACTCTATTGCACAGTGGCGCAGTGGTTAGCGCGGTTGCCTCACAGCAAGAAGGTCCTGGGTTCGAGCCCCAGGGTAGTCAAACCTTGGTGGGTCATCCCGGGTTGTCCTCTGTGTGGAGTTTGCATGTTCTCCCCGTGTCTGCGTGGGTTTCCTCCGGAGGCTCCAGTTTCCTCCCACAGTGCAAAGACATGAAGGTCAGGTGAATCGGCCATAGGGTGTGTGTGTGTGTGTGCACGCGCGCCAGCCCTGTGATGGCCTGGTGGCCTGTCCAGGGTGTCTCCCCGCCTGCCGCCCAATGACTGCTAGAACAGGCTCCAGTATCCCTGCGACTGAGAGCAGGATAAGCAGTTCAGATAATGGATGGATGGATATTTTAGTCAATGAAAGATCTAAAAACTCAGGATTGAGATTGAATGTAGTTGTTCAGTTGCCAGATACATTGTCTTCTATTGAGCATGCTTGCTTAGTGGTTTCTTTTTACGACGTTATCCGAACATCACATCTTCCCATCTTGTGCCTGTTTCGCTTGTCATATTTTTTTTACATGCACTCATTGAATGTATCCCCTTTAGCTGGATTGAAGGCATCTTTCTGTATTACTGTGTGACTCTCATGTCTTTGAATCCATAGCTCAGTATAACACGTGTGTGTGTGTGTGTGTGTGTGTGTGTGTGTGTGTGTGTGTGTGTGTGTGTGCGTGTGTGCGTGTGTTCTCCAGGAAAATCCTACAGCCACCCTAGAGGACCTGGAGAAGCCTGGTGTAGATGAGGAGCCCCAGCATGTCCTGCTTCGCTACGAAGACGCCTACCAGTACCAGAACATCTTTGGTCCGCTGGTCAAACTGGAGGCTGACTATGACAAAAAGCTCAAAGAGTCTCAGGTACTGCAGAACTGAGCCGACCACACAGCACCTTCAAACATACATATGCACAAACACATGCATAGCTTTCAGGCCATCACTCAGCTTTTTTTTACTGTGCCTTTCTACATGTGTATGACAAAAAGTTGTTTTTTTCAATAAAGTGTTTCATGATTTTTACAGTATGTAAACTGGAAATTAACATTAAATTTTTACATTGAATTTTCTCATTTGGCAGACATTTTTTTCCAAAGTGACTTAATAATAATCGTATCAAGAGTGCATATCATGTTAGGTACAATTTTTATTAGTGCGCAACGGTTGTTCATCAATATTAATGTGAATAATAGGGGATTCAAATTACAATTTAAATCTACAATGCCACAAATAAGCATCACAATCTTACTTGAGGCTATCTGTGAATTTAAGTAGGCCTGTAAGAGAAGTCTTTAGGCCTTTCTTGACTGAAGTTGGTGAAACTGCAGCCCTGATAGAAGATCGGAGCTTAAATTTCTGTTTCAGCTCTAACTTTTATTTTTTTATTTTTTCCATTTACTCAGACTCAAGATAATATAACAGTCCGATGGGACTTGGGGCTGAATAAAAAGCGGATCGCTTACTTCACCCTTCCCAAGACGGACTCAGGTGGTAATTCCTTGATTTTCTTCATCTTCAACGTCATTGTCATCGTCATGGTTTGTCTAAGAGTGGTCCTTGTCATCTCATTCCAAACACCTTGCATTGTCAAAGCATGCAAATGTATTTAAAGAAAAAGCACTGAAATTAAATTTTTGTAATATATTTAGAAATCCGTACATGCATATGTCTGGAATTTCCTCATACCTGTGTATTTATTTGTCTGTTTTTTATTATTTATTAACTTTGTCTTAATTCTATACTGTGATGTGTTTTCTCTCACTGCCTTGTTCCTGACTGTCCTTTAGATATGCGTCTAATGCAGGGAGACGAGATTTGCCTGAGGTACAAAGGAGACCTGGCCCCTCTGTGGAAAGGCATCGGACATGTCATCAAAGTTCCCGATAGTATCCTTATCCCTGTTACTTATAAAATACTGTCAAGATGCAGAATAGGGCTGTCACTTTGACAAAAATTCCTGTTCGATATTTGGAACAAAAATGTAGGCGAGTTCAAATTTATATTCAAATTTGTGCATCAATAGTGTCTCAGATTTTGAGGCTAAATATAAACCCAATCAGTGGCCTGTTATTAGTTGTCTGACATATTTTTCCACTTGTATCAGGAGGAATTCATTAGGAAAACGGGCAAGATATGAACATAAACATTGTGTTACATCATCAAAAACATTGACATTCTAACTTTTTTCTCTGGAGGTTCGAGATCGTTATTGCCCTCCATTTTTATAACCTGTTTTTATTTTCTAAATTTATATTGCCGCCTCCTGACTAAGTTGGGTGATTTGAGGTTTTGTTATTCTTGCCATACTTTTCGCATTCCCTTGTCATTTATTTATTCATCTATTAAAGTCCTCCATTCATATTTGAAACCCATGTTGGGTTGCAAATTCTAATTTAATTTCACTATTCAAATTAAATGGGACAGCCCTTATACAGAATAACACTAACCGTGTAATTGTATTTTTTGTTGTAAATATATTGGTTTGATATTCTCAAAAATGTTATTTTTGCAACTTAATTTTTTTAATGTTAAAGTTGGTTTCCAATCTAATCTAGCTTGTTGTGCTCTCTGTGTCCTATGGCCTATTGCCACAGCAGAAGAAAGAAACATGAGTGTGTTGTATAAATGACATGACAAAAACTATGCCCACGAGTGTTGTGTCCTCCTTGACTCTCTTTGCCAGACTATGGTGATGAGATTGCCATAGAGCTGAGGAGCAGTGCTGGGGCCCCTGTGGAGACCCTCCACAATTTCCAGGTTGACTTTGTATGGAAATCCACTTCTTTTGACAGGTATTCAAAAAGTAAAAAATAAATAAAGGGGGGGGGGACTTTTCTCTTCTACGTTGATGTCAACTTGGATTTAAGCAAAATTAGTGTACTTTTGGGCTGGTTTCTCCAAAACCAAAGGTGATAGTCCTATATTTTTACATATTGAAAGAAGATATTCTTAAAAGTTCTAGACTAGAAAAATATAAAAGCTTAAAAAGGGACTGTTACAATCAGTAATGTTGTCAGTGTGAATACTGACCTTTGGAACAGTTAAAACAAAGAACTCCAGATGTAACCTCATCGTAACTGAAAGAGGCCTCTCAGCATGGAGCTGAATTCGAACCTTGTCTGTGAAACTTAAGGCTTGTTGTTTCTCTTTGCATCATCCAGGATGCAGAGTGCCCTGAAGACATTCGCTGTGGATGAGACGTCTGTGTCTGGTTACATCTATCACAAGCTGCTGGGCCACGAGGTGGAGGATGTGGTGATCAAGTGCCAGCTGCCCAAACGCTTCACTGCCCAAGGCCTGCCAGACCTCAACCACTCTCAGGTAAGATGAGGAGAAAACAAACTTGTAACATTAATGAAGAAAATTGCAACAAAATATCTGGAGTTTATTTTCAGGTACTCAGAAATCCACAATGCACATTACCTGTTTGATGAGGTGCTGGGTGGGGGATGCCCTGCTGTATGGATGTGTCCATCTAATGTTCATATAGACAGAATTGTCTAAAATGGAACAGGGTAAAATACATTCAGGTTTAGTTAAAGGCACTCCCTCCCCATTCTAGTTCATGAGGCAAATAAAGTGTTAGGTGACATAATGCTGACCTCAATGTGTGTTTTGTTATATAGGTGTATGCTGTGAAGACAGTGCTGCAGCGTCCCCTAAGTCTGATCCAGGGTCCTCCTGGCACAGGGAAGACTGTCACCTCTGCCACCATAGTCTACCACCTGGCCAGGCAGGGTAATGGGTAAGATTGACACACAGCTGTCTTCTGTATCAGTCTTTGCATGAGAAACAATACCTATTGTGGCAGTTACCATTGCAATTTGTTTCTAAAGTGACCATTTAGCTGTGTTAGGTATCAATGTACTGCTATAACATGTCTCCCTCCAGGCCGGTGTTGGTGTGTGCTCCCAGTAACATTGCTGTGGATCAGCTGACTGAGAAGATCCATCAGACAGGTCTGAAAGTTGTGAGGCTGTGTGCTAAGAGCAGGGAAGCAATTGACTCCCCTGTCTCTTTCCTGGCTCTGCATAACCAAACCCGCAACATGGAAAGGTAACACCGCACACTCCATTCATTAATGCTACTATTATCAATTGCCCATAAAGCTTTTTTTCTGTGTGGTTATGTGTATATATTTCTCTTTTGAAAGATGTCAACAAGAATTCTCATCTACCAATGGAGCCATCCATTTAGAAAATGTCATCTTCTCTGTCATTTAACATAGCAGGGCTTCAATCATGACAAATACTTCTTGATAAGTTTAAAATTTGAGCTAACAGTGCAAGGCAACATATATTCTCATCTAAATCCTGTAAGAGTAGTATCGGTAAGTGTCAGCTAGTATTTCTTTTTTTTTTGCAGCTAAAAGTAAAAACAACCATTGGAAGCAAGAACTGGTTCTACATCCTGTAGTGTTCTTAACCTCGGCGTTATAGATTCAGGGTTTGGATTTTTGTCTGTGAGTAGGGCACTGTTGTTAAAAAGTGTGAATACTATGTTTTATACCTGCAGCATGCCAGAGCTTCAGAAGCTGCAGCAGCTGAAGGACGAGACTGGAGAACTTTCCTCCTCTGACGAGAAGCGCTACAGGGCTCTGAAGCGCACTGCTGAAAGGGAGCTCCTCATGGTAAAAACATCTAAATAAAATAGATGCATATCTCTATACTTAAATTTACTTAAATTTTGTGTTCTGCCTAAATATCACAGTAGCCATGGTTTCATCCACTTATGAAGTGGATTTTAAGCGTGGTGTTGGAAAGCCACAAAAAATATGATATGGATTTTGGCAAGTTTCCACCACATTTAGACTTTCATAAAAACACTGAAGAGAGAAATGGAATGGCTGACAGAGCTTACTTGTCATTGAAGCAATGGAAACTGAACTTTTGGAATTGCTCCAATGGCAGGTGTAATTCCTGTCAACCAGCCATTTATCTCTTAAATGTTTTTATGACATCCTGGTCCAAGGCAGACTCCCTTCATCGGCATGCATACTTTTGTGTCAATGAGTGAGAAAACCTTTGAGAATTCCACTCAGCTTTGTTTGTTTGTCTGCTTGTTTTTTTAACTGGCAAATTCAAATCCATTGCAAAAATTCACTAGGATGGGAACATGGCTAATGAACAGCAAATCAAGTGAAATTCCTGGTGTATTAAAAAAAAAAACGTATCCGGCAAATCAAATATTCTGATTTTGATTATTCTAATTGGTCTTACTTCTATTTTTCAGTGCATAGCAATTAAACTCCATTGTAAAGAAGATTTCTAGTGGCAATAAATCCTCAGAATTCAAAACATTTAAACATCTAATATGTGATTCTTAAATAGACATGATTGGACATATATATGACTTGCCAGGGTGTTTTTGCTGAGCTTGTCGCCATTTCTCCTGTCCTTTCCTCATCTTCTGTCCTCTCTACCCAGAATGCTGATGTGATCTGCTGTACCTGTGTGGGGGCTGGAGATCCCAGGCTGGCCAAGATGCAGTTCCGCTCCATTCTGATTGATGAAAGCACGCAGGCCACCGAACCAGAATGCATGGTACCTGTAGTTCTGGGTGCTAAGCAGGTATGGAGATGGCAATATCCTTTTTCTAGACATACATTCGGTTAAATAAGTATCATAGAAATAATGGTGTAAAAATTGGTCATTTCGTTGTTACCTCAGCAACATGTTTGGGATCATTTCTTGATAACTATAGGACAATAAGGGAAAATAACAATCCAGCTTTTGATTATAGGTCTTGATTGTCCCTATGGTGTCACAGATGTGATATTCACACTTTTGACCATCATACAACAGCTGTTGTCATTCTAACTTATTCATTGTATATAATAGAATAGTTTATGCTGAAGTGGGGGAGGACTGAAAAATTGTACACAAAGATGATTACTTTCTTAAAAATGTACCCAAGTGTGAGAAAAGTAGCCCCCCTCAGAACTACTTGTGTAACAGTGCTAGTAGCTTGTTAAAAAAAAACATTTTAGTTAATTTAAAATTATCTAATAATTCTACCCCCTGCAGCTGACATAATGGAATTAACCATTAAAAAAAATTTTTTTTTAAATTCCTGACCAGTGTAAAATAAAGAACTGCATTAAAACAGAATCCAATAGCAAAAGTACAGTCTTAAAAACTTCTCATTAAGAACAACTTCTTCTAAGATCTACATAAATACAGGTAACGTATTATTTGTAACTAGATAATACTGAGTATATACCACTAACCAGATTATGTAGAGATTGCTTTTAATGAGTGGACTTGCTGTGCCTAAAGGTCTTTTTTAAAGGATTATTCACATTCCAAAAGATTGTCAGCAACCACTTGCTCATAGTGCATAGTGTCATAGTGCAATATATGCTGAAGTATAATTTCAGAGTGTACCAGAGAACTAGTGTTCTAAATCACTGCTCATGTTTGCTCTTCTAGTTGATCTTAGTGGGTGACCACTGCCAGCTGGGTCCTGTGGTGATGTGTAAGAAAGCAGCCAAGGCAGGCCTGTCCCAGTCCCTGTTTGAGCGATTGGTGGTTTTAGGGATCCGTCCCATCCGTCTGCAGGTTCAGTACCGTATGCATCCGGCCCTCAGCGCATTCCCCTCCAACATCTTCTATGAGGGCTCCCTACAAAATGGGGTCACTGCCGGTAAGTCAGAGAGGAAACTGGTTTACAATAAGCCAAATCATGGCATTGCTTTCTCAATTCAAGCAAAAGTTTTCAAACTACCTTCAAGACTCTTGCCATGCTTCAACATGCAATTTAATGCCCTTAAAAGTTATAGCTCCTCCTTCCTTGCCTTCCCTTTACAATTAACTATTGGAAAAAAGGTTGTGTTTTCCAGCAACCCTATCAGATCTTGGAAAAACTGTAAAAGTAACCATTTCAAATGTTTTTGAGAAGAGACATAGACAGAGGTCCATTTCTCCAAGGATTTCTTTCAGCATAGCTGGGAGGAACTGATTTTATATGATGTCCACTTACCTAATAAAGAAAGCTCTGTTAAAAGAGGAAAGCAATAACTACGTAGCCACATTAAAAAAAAAATTTAATGAATAAATAACAGGCTGCAGCCTTTGAGGCTCTTTGTTTCGGGTGACCATGCAAAAATAAGCCACCACAATCAGCGGTGTGAACATCACAAGACCATGGTTCTCTGCATCAAAGAGTCTGTTTACGATGTTTTGCGTCACTTATTCTGTCATCTTTTTTTGCTCTCTCATCCCATAGCGGACCGTGTGAAGAAGGGCTTTGACTTCCAGTGGCCCCAGCCTGATAAGCCCATGTTCTTTTATGTCACCCAAGGCCAGGAGGAAATTGCTAGCTCTGGAACTTCCTACCTCAACAGGTTTCAACCTGTTTGATCATTTTGTTGATGTTTATTTATTTGTTTCAATTTTCAATGATTTGATATAAGGAAGAGATACTCAAAATTTTCCTCTAAACATGTTATCCACCTGCAATCCAGGACTGAGGCAGCCAATGTGGAGAAGATTACCACCAGGCTTCTGAAGGCTGGAGCAAAGCCTGACCAGATTGGCATTATCACCCCGTATGAGGGCCAGAGATCTTATCTGGTCCAGTACATGCAGTTCAGCGGTTCGCTGCACACTAAGCTCTACCAGGTAAAATTATCCAAAAAAAAAAGTTTTTTTTTTGCACTTCATTCGACCTTGCCATGGAAGTCGTATCACAAGGAGAAGGAACTCTAAAAGCCCACTAATGAGTTGAGTCTTAGCTGAAAGTAAATATGATTAGATGGTACTGAAAACTTGTCTAAAATCACAGGGGTCAAAGTGATATTTAGGGCTATACAAATAAAACTGTATAGAGTTTTTGCCAATGATGCCCTTCATACTCCTTTTCCAGGAGGTGGAGATAGCCAGTGTGGACGCTTTCCAAGGCAGAGAGAAAGATTTCATCATCCTGTCTTGTGTAAGGGCCAATGAGCACCAGGGCATCGGTTTCCTGAATGATCCCAGACGCCTCAATGTTGCTCTCACAAGGGCCAGGTAAAATAATTAAAAGTTGTCAGATGGCATCAGCTTGACTTGTTTTTACCACAGAAAGGTAGATGACTATTGCTGACTACTTTGCTGATATCATTCATGAGACACATTGTATATTGATTGCAAGATGATTTTACTTTCTACTGCTGTAATTACCCGTGTCTTGGCTTTAATGTCATGAGTATAACAGTCAATTCACAATACAATTGTGTTGTGTCCATTGTTTAGGTATGGTGTAATAATTGTGGGCAACCCGAAGGCCCTGTCCAAGCAGCCCCTGTGGAATCACCTGTTGAATTACTACAAAGAACAGAAGGTGCTCGTGGAGGGCCCTCTCAATAACCTGAGGGAGAGCCTCATGCAGTTCAGCAAGCCACGCAAGCTGGTCAACAGCATAAACCCTGTGAGTTGGAGAGACAGACTGTAAAAGAGGTCACAAAACTTTTGTTTAATCTTTTTTACCCCATAGCTTAAGGATTTTTTTCCCCCTCTCAGATCCTGAGACTTTCACAAAGAATAGGACAGTATGCCAAAAAGGCAGTGTTTTCAAAAACCAAAACAAGGACGACTCAAATTAGCATTGCAGGCTTAACCACCTACGTTCCTTTACTGGGCTCAAAAGAAATCTCTAGCACTACCTTTGCTTGTTAGAAGAGCATTAAGGGGGAATCTTCTGGTTGAGAGAGCAATTGGGAGAGTTCAGGAGCTACGTTTACAGTTTCAACTTCTCCTGTGGTTCCACAGTTTCATGTTTATTCTTGCATGTTATGAGCCATGAGAAATAATGGGATTCAAAGCACAGAGTTCTCAATATGTAGGGCCCTTAAGGCCTATTTGGGAATTTGCCAGGAAAAATGAAATTGATTGATCTACTTTGGTCCCTGAACCCATATTTGAGGAAAAAAATTGACTTTGGTAGTATAGTGAGAATGAATTATGAGACGGAGAGATAGAATACATTTATTGATGTGTGTGTGTGCTTGTGTGTGTGTGTATATATGATGGCTCATATATGTTCTCAAAGCCACTTTAGACATTGGAAAGACCGTTTCTTTTTAATGGTTTTACAGGGGGGTCGATTTATGAGCACTGCCATGTATGATGCAAGGGAGGCCCTCATTCCTGGATCTGTGTATGATCGCAGTAGCAATGGTAAGAAATTCTTCACACTTGGGTAGGGCTGTGCGATATGACCAAAATCTCATATACCGATATAGATCATTTCATATCCCGATAATGATCCATATCGTGATATAGCACATTTTCTGTAAATTCAGTGAATAGTTTCTGGTCTGGGCCTCCCCAGCGTGTGCGTGTGTGTGGAGGGGCAGCTCTGCCCTCACTGAACCACAGAGCACAGTAGCATGACCATAAATGACAGCAAAACGAAATAAAAACTCTCACACTGACCTGAATTGAAACAAGTGCACATAAATTAGGTAAACAAGATAAATAAACATAGTCTATCTATACTGTGTTTTGCTGTCATTTATGGTCACGTTAGTTTCTTGTCTCACCTCCTCTGCTCGCACACGGAGCTGAGCGGAGGAAAGACAGAAAATGGTAGAGAGTTGACGACAACTACACTAGTTACGTTACTGTAAGTGCAATAAAACCTTCACGAGTAAAAAGCCAATAAGAGTAATTTATTAATGTAATCCATGCAAAAGATGGACAAGCTCCAAATGAAGAAAAATATTGCCATAGAGTAATTTGCGACACAACGAAATATACGATAGAGCATAGATGAGACGATAGATGTTTTTCTATCCTCACACGATATATATCGTCATATCGCACAGCCCTACACTTGGGGCACTCGCGGCACTCAGATTACTGAGTTCACCAATAAATCTCCTAATGTTGCATCACAGAATGTTTCTATTATGTCAAATGCATTTTTGTTGAATTGTGTATGACTCACTCTCTTGTTTTTGCTGGGTTTTATGTGTTGCTGGTCTGTACTGACTGGAAAAGAATGACCTCACTGAGAACAGCAAATTATTACTCATATTATCATTGCAACAATCCAATAAACATTGGTAATTCACCACCACACCAAGTGTTAATGCAAGCATGTTTGATTTGCCTACCAAGAAGGCCATGGAGCACAGTCATTCCTAAAGTTTAAAGAAAAACGTAATGTGTGTTTCTTTACACCACAGGACGTACGTCTAACATGTACTTCCAGACCCATGATCAGATCAGTATGATCGGTACAGGCCCCAGCCCCCTGTCCTCCCTGAACATCCCCATCCCTTTCAACCTGGTGATGCCCCCGATTCCACCACCTGGCTACTTGGGACAAGCCAATGGGCCAGCAGCAGGTGAGAAAATAAATAAAGCTGTGCATTTGGAAGTGCGGGGAATTTTTGAACACTTCTGTTTGATTACTTGCACCATCGAAATGTGAGCGTATGTATGCTTGTATCGCTACTAACCCTACCTTTGTATCAACATTTGTTTGCTGTACTGATTTGTCTTTCTCCAGGTCGTGGTGGGGGTATGAAGGGCAAAACAGGGGGGAGTGGAGGAGGTAGTGGTGGGGCTCGAGGTGGCCGTCAGAAAAACCGTGGCGGTATGGGGAACCACAGTGGGGGGAATGGAGGACCAGACCGTGGACAACATGGAAGCCACATAAGCGGCAGTCAGGCCAGCCAGGACCTGGTTTCACAGCCTTTCTCCCAGGGGCCTCTCACCCAGGGCTATATTAACATGAGCCAGCCCTCCCAGATGAGCCAACCTGGCCTTTCACAGCCTGAACTCTCACAGGTGTGTTTTATCAGTTGGTTGTTGGCTGACGTTCCCGAGACCTCTCAAAACCTTCCTCCCCAGTTGAGGGCCACATCTTGTTGAAACCTGGTTTCTTCCTTCCCTGTAAAGGCATGATGAATGACATGACTGTTTACTGACTGATTTCTTGCGCATTATTTTGTTTCCCCTGTATAGGACAGTTACCTTGGTGATGAGTTTAAGTCCCAGATAGATGTGGCTCTGTCCCAAGACTCCACCTATCAAGGGGAGAGGGCTTACCAACATGGTGGTGTGACTGGACTGTCCCAGTACTAGGCTGTAAGAGACTACTTTTAAATTATTTTTTAAACTAGCCTAAAATAAATAAATGCTTGTAATTTGGTCTGATATTTTATTTCAAAATATTTATATTGATATTCTCTGAATTTAAAAAGTAACTAAACCCTAGACCACTATGGTGAGTTTGTTGACATCTACAGATTAAAAACCATCTAAAGGTTAAAAATGGGCTGCTAGGCTTGCTCTTGACTGTCAGTGCTGATTGATTTAGGTTTACCAGCACACCAAACAGACCCATTATTAATTATATTAGTTGTAGCTGTTTTTATGCTGCTATGCTTGAATCACAGGGTACAAAAACCTGCCTGGCTTATTTTTAACCTTTTAGTTGGTTCTTAACCTGTAGATGACAGCAAATTCACCAAAAAGGTCTGGGGTTAATTTGCTCTTTGAATAACTTTTTCTTGTTTTTACAGATTGCTGGAAAGGAGCTAGGCCTGTGTTGAGCTTAGTTTGTTGGTATTTTAATCTGGGTAATAACAAAAAAAGAACAAACGCGGATACCCGTTTTCCACTGCTACAACTGAAGCACCACTGTGTGAAAGTAACAGGAGAGAGATCGAGAGAAGCCAACCAATCACAAGAGTGAGAGCAAAATGGAAGCAGAGCTGGACGAGGAGAGCAAGAGAGAGCAGGAGACTGGAGTGAAGCAAGGCACTGCTTCTTACAAAAGAAGACACGGTGAAGGAGAGGATGTCGTTCGTCGTGTAGCACAGTTGGAGAGCCAAGATCTTCGATCGGTATAGGAGGGTGGAGAGTCAATAAGATTCCAGAAGGAGAGAGAGGGCAGCTCTTCTGCGTTCTCCTCCTGCGATCCCCCCCATATCGCTTGGGGGACGACCAGGTAGTATAGCTGGGGACCTTGCTCCAAAAAGCTGAGAAGGACAAAGGAGAAGAGGTGTTGTCACACCACTACTCGCCAAGCTCACTCAACAGAATGTCTTCCATGAATTGGAGAGAGAGAGAACAAAAGGGGACTCAACTCTTTAAAGCAGTCAGTCCATATGGGAACTTTTTTCAAATTCAAAGCTTTGAGTCGAGGTTCGCGTTCTGCATTCAAACCTGTTTTGAAAAAGAAGCAAGTGAAAACAAAAGGCTTTTTAAATGGGATTCTGGAGTGTTTGTGGCACTGCGTGTCAAATAGATTACATGAAGTTTTGGGAAGAAACAACCATGGACCATTAGCTTTGTTTTTTCTGTTTGTTTCCCTTGAGGTTCTGAAAGATGAGAAGCTAGTGAAGTTGGCCGTCTTTCCAGTCGGTTTTTTTTTTCTCAAGGTGGTTTAACAAAGAACAAGTGGTGGAACTGTCTCCGAAAAAGAATATACTTTTCAAACAAAAACATGTTTGTCTCCAAATTTAAGAGGGTGGACTTTAAAGCGTTGTGGTTAATTGAGACAATTTTGTTTTTGGTTTTTCAAATGTTTTTTTTTTGTAGTCCAGTAAGTATGTAGAAGAAAGTACCATAACTATCATCCAGTTAAATGAAGCAATGATGCTTCCAGCCTTCTTTGACTGTTTCCAACTCTTATGAAAAGCTTCATAAATGGCTCACCACTCATTCAGAAACCTTTAGGTACACACTAGCTAGCAGACTGGGCTCATCTTGTTCATGGGAACGTATAAAAAAAAATGCAAAATCAGCCATGGAGAGGGTAGCATCCCCAAAATACATTTGCCCAAAACTCCGAACTTAACATATGAAATGCTGAACAAAAGTCAATGGCGAACATAACAGGTATGAGCTTTAGATCATGACCTGGTGCTCAGACAGATGCTCTACAGCATCTGCCTTCCAGTGATGGTGGATATGTGCCTAGTTTGCATTGGACAACCCCAAAAAGGAAGGTGAAATGTTCCAACACAAATCTGGTTAAACTGCAGTGTTTGCTAACCTCAAACACCATGCATCCATTATCTGTACCCACTTGACCATTTTGAAGAGGCCCTGTGACCCTGAATTGGATTGTCTTTGATGACAAAGAGACTGACCATATCTTGGGACTATGTCTGATTCTGATGAGAGATGTTTGGAGAAGTCTATTGAAATGTCAAAAAAGATTTAACAGAAATCTTGGGTTATATCTTTGACTTTAGATATGGGAGCGGAAGTCATAATGACTCATTGAGTGTAGTTTTAGATTAAGGTATGATCTAACCCAAATGAAATCCTCATTTACCACTATTATATATTTACCTTTTTGCTGTGCTTGACTGTCTTGACCAAGTGCTAATACCATAGAATTAGAGGAAAAAGTTGTCTGAATGAATAGTGGACATGTAGAAAAACTACCTGCTTGCTCGAGCGTGGTCTTAGTATTCTCTTGGTAAACCATGTGTCTGAGTAGTTAAATGTATACTCTATGCCCCAGTGTCCCATGGCTTTAAAGGGACAGTCGTGACTGTGTCATATGCTTTCCAAATCAAATATTTGCTGCATCAGTTGCTATCTCATTGGCCTCCAAGGTCACCTAACCCTTTACCATCTATGAGACCATTGTTTAATGACATTCATTTGTCTATGTCACTGATAATAAGGAGACTGTGACAGCTAGTAGTCAACATTGTCACCATTTTTAACAGATAAACCCTAAGGACTATAGGCAAACCTACACTGTTATATAACTTAATATCCATCCATTAAGCACTTATTTTGTCCCCACCTGGTCAACAGACGAAGTGAAACTGACATGATGTACAGGAAGCCCAAAAATCAGACTTGGAGATAGGAATAGTTTTTCCTGATCGGTATGCATATTGATGAAAGCTAGTGTTATGAAATACTGAACGACACAGTCAGTTTACGACCACCTGTACAGAAAGTGCATCTTCGTTATTGTCTGTTTTGGATCTATCAATATTACCCCCACCTTGATACGTATGCGCGGATATCAACACGCATACCATTCAGAGGGATAACAGTGCCTGAATGATAATTTGCCCTTATTTTACGACTTGTAACTCCTCACCAGTGCTGGGTGAAATTGTCATTACTTGGTGCATGTATTTATTTACAGGCATAGTTGGAGGCTCTAGCTATTGGAAACAAGTTACTCTGTATTCTTTTTACTGGAGAGAAACAAATGAAATCATGTAGTTGGAAATGGTTAGTTATTTGTTGGTAAAGCCTGAAGTGGTTGCTAGTCCCTTAGCAACACCGTTTCTGGACTGGATGACTGTTCCATGTTGTCAGTTGGGTATTTTCTTCTTTTCCGTTTTGTGTAATATGAGAATTGTTTGGGTTTTTTTGTTTTGTTCCTAAAGGTTAAACTCAGCTCATTGTATTTTTAATTAACTGAACGGGCTCCACTGTTTTGTTTTCTCTCTGCTGATTATTTTTGGTAGTTATCAGCTACGCTCATACAACCTCCACTTGTTGATGTCCTTTGGAACAAATAAATAAAGGTTGCCTCTTTTTGCTCATCTGAAGTGGCTTTATTGGATGACGTTACACAGTCATGCTTTCGCCCTCAGCCTTTTATATTTTATTGTCGGACTTCTTGCCGACGCTTCGTTCAAATCACGTTTCATCACGGCTGCTGACTGCGCAAACCCGAGAGTGAACGACTACTCATTAATTATCACGCCCCCCCCCCCCACCCAGCGGTTCAAATAAGCAAGTTATCGTAATAGTTCCGTTTCCGTGCTGGCGCGACGTAACTCGTCAAAATCTTCGGAGTCCAATGTCGCAAAAATACGTTTGTAGAAATGCAACACTACCGCTGTTGATGGTGTGGCGTTGACCCGCTACTGTTCAGTAGTTTGACTCCGACAAAAAACAGAAAAAAAGAAAAACTAAAGCCAGCAGGTGGTACTGTCGACAGCCACTAATAACGTGTGAGACTGTTGAATGGCCAGTCAGCTAGCCAACCAACCAGCCGGCGAGAGTCTCGTGGCGCTGCTGCTGTCAGAATTGCGGGCTCCGGTCAGCGGGAAGTAACTCGTTGAAAGTAAAACCGACACCGCCGAGGGGAGAAAACGAAGGAAGCCCTCTGCTGTCGGTGAAAACGATGGACGGGACTGCGGCCCGGACTCTTATCTCCGGCTCCTCCGCCTCTTGACTCCTCCGTTCAGGCCGATGCACCCGAGGACGGGACCCGTCCGTCGCGTCAACCCCAGTGCCAGTTTGCAAAGTGCTCGTAGCTGCAGTCCGACTGTCAAACGGTGCTTTGCAGTGCAACATTCCCGTGGAGAATAAACCGGAGGGGGGGAGGGGAGGGGGGACACTGAGCGCCCGTATCCACACACAGTAAAAAGCAGATTGGGACAACGGCGGCAAAATACAGCAGTCACAAGGCAAACTGTTCTTGCTGAAGAATAACCACAACGGCCTTTCATAATCTTTTTACATCGAAATGGGGTGAGTGTAACGTGGCTGTGACACTACGTGTGTTTTGACACTACGTGTTTTGATTGACACTACATGTGTTTTGACACTACGTGTTTTGATTGACACGTGTTTTGACACTCCGTGTGTTTTGATTGACACTACATGTGTTTTGACACGGTGTTTAAAAAGTTTTTTTTTTCAAATCATGATCCTTCGGTTACCGGTCATACTAGGTACAACGGTCACGTATAGGAGGCTATAGCACCCCCCCTCTCTCTCTGTGTCTGCTTTCTCTGATCGCCCGTCTCTTTTGCTGGGAGTAAATGAAACTGCTGAATTTATCAATGCAGTGCTCTCCTTTTCTTCCCCCCTGTCATTGGTAGAAAAGAAAACTCCGTCACCTTGTAAGATGTTTCCGCACCACAGAGAAAGGTAAGCTACCTGGTTTTCTTAACTTTCACTCATCTTTGGGTTTGTGCTTTGGGACCTTCTTTTTTTTTACCTGCGCGCGCGCACCTGGAATTAATTTATTCATCTCAAGGTTGAGAAAAAGGTAAATATCGATTTGCGGGGGGGGGGGGTTGTAGATGAGTCAAACGAGATTACAGAACTCCTGGAGAGTAGCCGTTTATGAAGCTGGCATGGATATAGGTTGAGTTTTCAACGCTGGATAAATGGAAGCACTAATAACGGATGGCGACAACGGCAAAGCCATTTTAAATTGAATTAAACATTTAGATTAAACCACCGTTTTTTGGTTTTTCCATTGTGTAGCTACCGGAACACTTCAGAGGTTATTTGATCCACATATACTAATGACTGTTTAGCCAGCTACAATCGAGATGTAATTTAATTTAGAGTAGGGAGCACATACAGTGGTGTGTGTGCGTGCGCGCGCACTCTGATGCAGACACACTGGGCAAGCACAGCTCAAGAATCCATCAAAATGCCTTATTATTGAAGAACTCCATACAACTGTATTTCTTTAATACATATCCAATAACAAACTGTCTTGCTGTTCTTATTGTTAAGCTTAGTAAATTACATACCACTTAGAAGTGCGCACTGAGTCATAAACAAAGGACCCTTGGAGGACAGCGGTTAATGGACAGACAAATGTGTTGACTGCTAAATCAAATTGGGTAACTGTGGTACCTTTAAAGTGTATCACATCATTACCATATTGTTTTTAGTTATCAAGTAGGCTTAGGGGTGACAGACGCAATAGATTTTGGAATACTGTGATGGGACTTAATGAGGTTTATGATTCTGAGGTGGAGCTCAGGCTTCTATCCTATCACTATCAGTCTCAACCCATTAAGCGCTGTCGGCTACATCCATCCGCTGAGGATGAAGGTTGAGTAACTGAACATTCTTGAGAAGTCAGACCACCATCCAGCTAAGCTTGCTTTCTTACAGTCTCTCTCTCTCTCTCTCTCTCTCTCTCTCTCTCTCTCTCTCTCTCTCTCTCTCACACGCACACACACACACACCGTACTGCAGCACTCCAATAACACTCAAAAACAAATGCTGAAAGCTGCACATGTATGTCAGTATTTTCAAACCACACACCCAATACTCCTTCAGCCACCAAAACTCCTTTTCAAGCCTGGATCTCGACTGTGTTACAAAGGTAGACGGATACCTGCGTTCACTAATGCTGCCACAGGACAGCGCTATGGTCAGGTAGGAGTTGTATGGGCGAACCTGAACAGGTTGCTTGAGTTTGTCAGTGCACAACGTGCTTCGCTTCTCCAGCACTCGGGGAATGTGTCGGGAGCTAAAAGAAGCAGATCTAATGTGCCTCGCTGCCTCTCTGGCTCTTGTGCTGCAAGGTGATCCCACTGAGTGGAAGTGCACAACACCGATGATGCCAGATATTCAGCCTAGGAGAGTGCCAGCATTAGATTTTAGGTCAAAACACGTCCCTTAACCCTCCCAGTCATGAAATTACTTTCTGACCTGAGTCCTGCCATACTCTCCATTTTTTTACTGTCCTTTCAGGGGTTGCTCTGAAGTGATTATCGTCATAGACTCACAAGTAAACAGGACACACACACACACACACACACACACAAAATATAGACCTGGACAGAGTTTCAGTGCAAGTTGTTTGTTATTGAATGTCACCGTCGTCCTCATTTGTCCTTGTATGTGGCTCTATAATCCAAGGCACAAATTCATGCAATTCGGTACCTCTTGTATTTGATTTACGTTTAATTTTGTATGTTTATGTGTATATTTGCATTTATGATGCACTTACTTTCTCTAAAAATAATTGACAGTTGTCCACAAGTTCCTTAAAACTATGCCCAGAATATCAACTAATTCTGAAATTCCCAAAGAAGAGAAAAGTCAAAGTGGTGACGCAAATAAAGGTTGATCTGAAATTCTTGTGGAGTGCCAAAGTACGAAGTTCACTCTACAGACGTAAAACAGAACTGAAGGGAGTCCGTAAATGCCAGCTGTCACAGTGCTGGGCCACATCCTGATGCCCAGAACCAGTCAGAACCTAGATCACTGTGTTTGTGGTGGCAGGGACACGGACACTAGCTAAGCATGAGTTATATTGACAAAAGGGAGGATTACTGGGAGATGAGAAGGAGAATTATAGTACAGGCTTTGTCAGTTTTGAGTTGGCCAGCATAATAAATACAGTTGTTCAATACAGCATCTTTATAGGTGATCTTTCAAGCACTGTGTGTGTGTGTGTGTGTGTGTGTGTGTGTGTGTGTGTGTGTGTGTGTGTGTGTGTGTGTGTGTGTGTGTGTGTGTGTGTGTGTGTGTGTGTGTGTGTTGGAGAAAGCTGGTGTTTTTGACAATTTTATTTGCGATCATATTTCTGTACATCAAAATCTATGAAAGACAGAGAGGCAGTGAGAGAGAGAACTTACTGGCTTTGTATGTCACTAAAGAGGTCAGATATAAATGTGCAATGACTTGCCAAAATACAGTTCTTTCGGGAACACTTGCACCAATGTATAATACTGCATAGAAACTGTAGTGTCCTGATTTTTGACAACTTCCATAATCTAAACTGCCGTACAACCATTTCCCGTGTCAGGGCAATGTATTTGTGCAATTGTGACAGCAAAACTGAGCATCACCATTGAGAATAGCTAGGTGGTCTAGAGGGGTATAGAGCTTTTTCCTTTAACTAGATGAGAAAGGTTCAGGCCCTGTTTATGCACCCGTCACACCTTGTGGGATGCCCTTGAGAAGACACTGAGCCCTCGGAGGGTCTAGGACCACTGACCTCTGTGTGGGGGGGTGCAGGAGAAAGGAGAATTTCCTTCACAGTCATTAACAGTGCAATGATTCATGTCTTGGCTTTTCTGAAGCATAAATCCCCAAGTGGTAAATGTAAGCAGTGGTAGTAATTGTAACAAAGTAAACAACTCACAGCGCCCCCCCCCCCCACCCCCCTGACTTCTGCATTCAAAAACACTGGAGCCAGGCCGCTGGAGTGGTTTACAGCTGTTGTTTTGTGGGCCTCCCAAAGGATCCGAGTCTACCTCAGTTGTCAGTAAACTAGCGATCTGATTATATACTGAGGATGTTCAAAAATCACAGACAACACCAACAAACTTCCATAACTCTAACTTTCTATTGAATTTATTGTCTCGTCTATCTGGATTTGTTGTTGTTATTCACAACGCTGAAACACAGTGGTCCATACCAAGGTAGAAATTAAACAGTGACCCCCCATCACATTATGATTAATATAGAGCCTGTCTAGACTGAGCTGTACTCTGTATTATTTCAAGGGATCGCTTGGCCATAAATTGAAGGCCTTCTTTTGATAATACAGTCGAGGGAAATGCGAAAGATTAGAAAGAAAGTGGAAGTGTACGAAAAGAACAGCATGTAACGCAGGTCAAGAGCCAGGGATCAAACTGACGGTGTGAGTAGATGGTATTTGCTTCAGCCCTTTGCGCCTGGAGCTCCCTGCACACCATATTTAGTATGCTGGGCAGTGAGAGAACTATTGGTACCATATTGCATTGTAATAAGATAAGTCACACATAAATCATCACAAACCACATCAGTCATTTCTTTTTTATTTGCTGTCAGTATGGCTTTTCTTCCATTAGTGTTGTTTGTCTTTGACCTTTCTCTCTCTGCATCTTCACAAGGCCACACATGTTCTTACGTGCACTTCATGGGGTTGAAATGAAGTCCCACTAAGGAGAAAGGACAAATTTAAAAAAACTCGATGGACTACAGTATGCAAAAAGACATCTTCAGCTTGGCATCACAGCGCCTCGGTGTTGCAGGATACACTTCTGTGCACTTTATCTTGTATTTAGTGATTATGTGATCCATATAGGTCACTTCCCAGTCCAAGTCTACACTCACCGGCCACTTTATTAGGCACACCTGTCCAACTGCTTGTTAACGCAAATTTCTAATCAGCCAATCACATGGCAGCAACTCAATGCATTCAGGCATGTAGACATGGTCAAGACGATCTGCTGCAGTTCAAACCGAGCATCAGAATGGGAAAGAAAGGTGATTTAAGTGACTTTGAACGTGGCCTGGTTGTTGGTGCCAGACGGGCTGGTCTGAGTATTTCAGAAACTGCTGATCTACTGGGATTTTCACGCACAACCATCTCTAGGGTTTACAGAGAATGGTCCGAAAAAGAGAAAATATCCAGTGAGCGGCAGTTCTGTGGGCGAAAATGCCTTGTTGATGCCAGAGGTCAGAGGAGAATGGCCAGACTGGTTCGAGCTGATAGAAAGGCAACAGTAACTCAAATAACCACTCATTACAACCGAGGTATGCAGAAGAGCATCTCTGAACGCACAACACGTCGAACCTTGAGGTAGATGGGCTACAGCAGCAGAAGACCACACCGGGTGCCACTCCTGTCAGCTAAGAACAGGAAACTGAGGCTACAATTCGCACAGGCTCACCAAAATTGGACAATAGAAGATTGGAAAAACGTTGCCTGGTCTGATGAGTCTCGATTTCTGCTGCGACATTCGGATGGTAGGGTCAGAATTTGGCGTCAACAACATGAAAGCATGGATCCATCCTGCCTTGTATCAACAGTTCAGGCTGGTGGTGGTGGTGTAATGGTGTGGGGGATATTTTCTTGGCACACTTTGGGCCCCTTAGTACCAATTGAGCATCGTGTCAACGCCACAGCCTACCTGAGTATTGTTGCTGACCATGTCCATCCCTTTAAGACCACAGTGTTCCCATCTTCTGATGGCTACTTCCAGCAGGATAATGCGCCATGTCATAAAGCTCGAATCATCTCAGACTGGTTTCTTGAACATGACAATGAGTTCACTGTACTCAAATGGCCTCCACAGTCACCAGATCTCAATCCAATAGAGCACCTTTGGGATGTGGTGGACCGGGAGATTCGCATCATGGATGTGCAGCCGACAAATCTGCAGCAACTGCGTGATGCTATCATGTCAGTATGGACCAAACTCTCTGAGGAATGTTTCCAGTACCTTGTTGAATCTATGCCACGAAGGATTAAGGCTGTTCTGAAGGCAAAAGAGGGTCCAACCCGGTACTAGCAAGGTGTACCTAATAAAGTGGCCAGTGAGTGTATGTTTGAATAGGAAATACATAGTGATCTATACACCAGGGCTGCAGCTAATGATTATTTTCACTATCGATCGATTCATCTGTTGGCCTACTAATCTAGTCTGACCAGCAGAGCCAATAAAACAGCACACAAAAATATTAATTTTAAAATATGAATCGAAGAAAGGCAAGCAAATCTCGGCATTTGTGTTGCTGTAACCAGCAAATATTTTGTTTTTACTAAAAAAATTATCAAAATTATAATACATTTTCTGTTGACTGACTACTTCAATAATCAACTGTTTCAGCACTGTGTGTGTGTGTGTGTGTGTGTGTGTGTGTGTGTGTGTGTGTGTGGTTTTTTTGCGAGAAAGAGACAGAGATTGTGACCTTTCAAATCTTACCGTTCATACCATATGATGGTGTCCAAACTATTTCCCGAACACCAGTGACATTGTTGGCTTTGTATATTTATATGGTAACTAGGATACGTTGCTGCAAACACTGGCAGGAGCAGAAAGAGGGTGGAGGGTGACAGACTTGGGAGAGGGTTCAAAGCTTATTAGTCAACAGTGTGACAGCGTCATATGCCAGCCAAGTCGCAGCTGTGTGCGAGTGGTGAATTAGGCAGGCAATGAAAGCGGACAGTGCTGCCAATAGCGTTCCCAACATCTGGGCCCAAATGGCAAGAGGTGCCCCATGTTGAAGAGAATACAGGTTTTTCTGTGAAAGGCAAAAAAAAAAAGGAGGGGACATTTTTGAGCGTGATCGTGTCTTAATATTTTGGGTAAAACTGAAATTAACTGCTTTTTGGGAAGATCTTCCATTGGGAAGATCCTGCAATGGATATTATTGCCTAAGATGGAAACTGCGTGCCACAAAAAATGGCCATCTTCACGTTATGTAATCAAATGTTGAGTCAACAAAGTTGCTTTTATTTGATGATGTCTGCCATTTTTTTTTATTTGACTTGTTTCCAATGGAATTGAACCTGTTTGAGAGCTTGTTTTTTGGAAAAAAAAGTAGAAAAAATGTAAAAGAAAACCACTAGTTTTAGGAGATTCCTGTATCCAGGGAAACTATTCGGGAACCAGTAGAATCCTGTCATATATTGTGGGACTAATGTGAAGATGTGCTGATGCACGTGTGGTGCCATGCAGAGGAGTCTTCATCATATCTGTTTCTACAGGGAGCAGCCGATTTTCAGCGCCCGGGCCCATGTATTCCAGATTGACCCCGCAACCAAGAGGAACTGGATCCCAGCCAGCAAACATGCGGTCACCGTCTCTTTCTTCTATGACACCAACCGCAATGTCTACCGCATCATCAGTGTGGGCGGGACTAAGGTGAGGTGGAGGAAAATGTTTATGACGATGATGATGATGCTTAAGTGGAAGAGTTGCTGCGACTTTCAACGCAGCTCTGCTCAGGTCTGAAACCTTCCCTCCATTTATTTCAAAGAAGTGCGAAAAGCTAAAAATGCCATTAAATTTTTTTTAAAAAGTCCGGGTGGCGTTGCGGTCTGTTCTGTTGCCTACCAACATGGGGATCGCCGGTTCGAATCCTGGCGTTACCTCCGGCTTGGTCGGGCATCCCTACAGGCACAATTGGACATGTTTGCGGGTGGGAAGCCAGATGTGGGCATGTGTTCTGGTCGCTGCACTAGCACCTCCTCTTGTCGGTCGGGGTGCCTGTTCAGGGTGGGGGATAGCATGATCCTCCCATGCGCTAAGTCCCCCTGGCGAAACTCCTCACTGTCAGGTGAAAAGAAGCAGCTGGCGACTCCACATGTATCAGAGGAGACGTGGTAGTTTGCAGCCCTCCCTGGATCAGCAGAAGGGGTGGAGTAGCGAATGGGATGGCTCGGAAGAGTGGGGTAATTGGCCGGATACAATTGGGGAGAAAAGGGGTGCAAAAAAAAAAGAATTCTTTAAAAAAAATGCAATCTTGGCAGGTTGACTGACAAGAACGGAAACATACACCATAAATCGTTGACAATGTGGTTGTTCTGTCTGGTTGAAAGCTGTTATTGCGGCGATCTTTTTCTCTACAAGATTATGCTGTTTGGACTGCAGTGTAGATCACGCGGTGCCATCCCCACTAAAGGCTCGACTGACTTTCCTGTTGCTTAGGGAACATTTGTACGTATTGACAAAACAAGACAAAGGACCAAAGTTCATAGGACATCTGATTTCTTTCATCGGTTTGATGTTCTTCCTCTGAACCGCTCACATTTAGTCCATCGTTTGGTGTTTTGATAGTGCACTTGGTCATATACTTTACATTACCACCTTAAAAGGCACTGTCATCACTTATACATTCCCATCTCACACAAAAAAAACAAGCACACTAACTATTCCTCTCACACAAACCACACTGTTGCCAGAAAATATATATATAGATTGAAAATGTTCAATAAATTTAGTTATTGTAGGTGTGTAGAGATCAACAAGAGAATCCTCTCATTGGCATGAGGATTTAGATTACAGGGAGGCAGCAACCAGCAGTGGGGAGATCTTATCCGATCTGGTCTTTACACCTCTGGTTTGACCCACATTCACGTCTCCCAGAAGGCAGTGCGGGGCGGCAGTTGGTCGGCCAGCAGCCCATACCCCACCAGGACTGCCGTCTGGCTTCGGAGTAATCTTTATTGCTGCCACCAGCGTCCAACATGTTATGTCAAACATGCGGCCACTGAAGCGCAGGCAGCCGAGTCCCTCTAATCATTGGTTGGCAAGAGAAAAAGGAGGAAAAAGCCTCCTCCTAAGCTGCCTCTGCCCTGCAATTCTGGGATTTTTAACTCGGGACCGTTATTGTAATACAGAGGATGACGTAAAAAGGTTTATAAATAGGTTTGCACTAATGTGCCCCCCCCCCCCCCCCCCGCATGTATCAAGGGGAAAGGAGGTCGCTCCAGCCACACCTCTCGGCTGACAAGTTGTTCCGGGTTCTTCGGTCAGGGGTTATGTTGCTTTTCAAAATTTTTGTTGCTTTTATTATCAGTTGGGAAAATTAGTTCACGCACACCTACTGCTATTGATGTGTTTTTATGTGGGGGGGGGGGGTGAGCATGTCATGAGATAGTACTTGTTTTTAATCGTGGAGGAAAAAAAAGATCTTAAGGAGCTCACCCATGTCTAGACTGACGTCTCAAGGGATCAAGTGCTCGATAACATCTGCTTGCTTTCTTCTAGGATTCCCAGTCAACAGAGGAAATTATAGAAACAGATGTGGTACTAATGGCAGATTTTTTTTCCTCTGTTCTTTTATTTTTTGATCAAACATAAAACAAATGGTCTCACTATCGACTAGGTTGAAAAACTCACCCTCTGCAGGTGTAGTGTTCAAGTAGCTATGGGAGAGGGCATTGTTAAAATCATCAACATATATATATATATCAGGCTAATGACACATATCAATGCATGTCTTGTGAGGCAAAATTTGCTTTGACAGTGTTGGAGACCCTGAGTACTCGGGCTACTTTTTGTAGTGACAAGTAACTTAACACGTTAGCTTTTACAATCAGGTAGTTATCAGTTACTTTTATTTGTTGCTTGCATTCTATTGATTTTATTTTCCCTTAATTAATGCAAATTAAAATTAATTTATAATGGGGGCGTCCGGGTAGCGTAGCGGTCTCTTCCGTTGCCTACCAACACGGGGATCTCCGGTTCGAATCCCATTGTTACCACCGGCTTGGTCGGGCATTCCTACAGACACAACTGGCCATGTCTGCGGGTGGGAAGCCTGATGTGGGTATGTGTCCTGATGGCTGCACTAGTGCCTCTGGTCAGTCGAGGCGCCTGTTGGGGGACAGCGTGATCCTCCCACGCGCTACATCCCCTGGTGAACCTCCTCACTGTCAGGTGAAAAGAAGCAGCTGGCGACTCCATATGTATCGGAGGAGACATGTGGTAGTCTCCAGCCCTCCCCGGATCGGCAGAGGGGGTGGAGCAGTGACCGGGACAGCTCGGAAGAGTGGAGTAATTGACCAAGTTCAATTGGGAAGGAGAAAAAAAAAGGGGGGGGGGTGAACAAAAAAAAGGTTTTTTTTGTTTTTATTAAGTGTTCTATATTCCACATAAAGGGTTACTATTACTTCATCTGCAGGCAATCATCAACTGTACAATAACACCAAGCATGACATTCACCAAGACCTCCCAGAAGTTTGGCCAGTGGGCTGACAGCAGGGCCAACACAGTCTATGGTCTGGGGTTTGCAACAGAGCAGCAGCTGCATCAGGTAAAGGACCTGTAAGCCTTTGGGACTGAGATCAGTCTCCAGTTGAAGTCATGCTGTGAGTACAGACTGAGGCGGATTAATATATTCCTTTTACTTATATGAACATGACAAAATGTTACATGTGTGATCCACTCTTATTTTGGCCCGTTTTATCTTGGTTTCAACACCTGAACATACCTACCTGTTCCCTTTGGAAAGTTTGCAGAGAAATTTAAGGAAGTGAAAGATGCAGCTCGCCTGGCTCGGGAAAAGTCACAAGATAAAGAACTGGCCAACACAGCTCTCACCATTGCTGCTCCTCAGGTGAGCCCACAAATAGAGCATGACAGCACACTGAAATCCATGTAGATGGCAATAGGTGAGGTGAACCAGTAGAAAAAAAAACATGTACAAAGTGGGGAACAAGCATCCTTCAGATGAGTTCAAGTATGTTGAGTTGTTAAGCGGGACATTTAAATGTGAATGGAGAGCAGGTTCCACAGAAACCTTCTGTGAGTTTGTTCTGAACTGAGTATCTCTGAGGATTCTAGGGGTATGGTACACACAGGTCAGGTTAAGGGAGCATGTTACTACTAGGTTCTGTTAGGGAACAGAACAGTTTGGTTATTTTTACAGCCGCTCTGTTGGATCAAAGGAGGGATGGAGGTAGAGTACGGTGAGAGAGAGAGGGAAAGAAAGAAAGAAAGCAAAAGACAGATGTGCTGGGTCACTCGTCTCTAAGGGAAGAGAAAGTCAGGAAAACTAGGACGATGGTAAAATTATCCCAAGCAACCCAGCAATGCACAGTCCACCAGCAACCGTGTTTTCCGCCCACTGCTGAAGGAAAAAGGCTCCGAACTGACCAAGTGATGAGACTAGTCGCCTCAAGCCATTTCTTGATCAATAGAGAACAATTATGTCAGTTACATCTGCCTGGTCATGAGGAGGATGCCCGTTACTCTTTAATTCTACGGCAGAATGGATTCCAAGTGGTGTCTGTCATCCTGCTCCTAGCACGTTAAGCGCTTTAATGACCACATCGGAAAACCCAACTCGTTGGAAAATGTACAAACTGTCTCAGTTTAATTGCACTTAGTTAGCATCTAGCTAAATGGCACTGTGATGAACTGATAAATGTAACTGATGGAAGAGCTGAATATGGTTGGCCTCGTAACATTTTGAAACGTGCATTTTGCAAAGATATTTTTATGTTGACATGTTTTTTTGTTTTTATCTATTTTGCTACCTGACGTGTTTCTACACAAGTTCTCACAGGTGGGACTTTTATAATTGTTTTCCCTGCTTACATCACATGACTTGTTTAAAAGCCAAGCGGCGTCATTGAGCAAAAGCTAAAATCAAGCCTAGAACCAACAAACTAAATAGTCTCTGGAGAAGTATGTCTGCTGATGGTAAAAATTGCCACTCTGTATAACGTCTTGTCTCTGAACCTCAATGTGGGCTATGCTCTTACTTTATCCCACTCAAAAAGACCCCTTTTCCTTACTAAAGGGGCTCATTATAGTTCACTCCCTCATTGTGAATCCAGAAAGATCTGAGATAGCAATAACCTTGCCCAGGCAATCGTCATCTATAACTGCAGATGTGAATGCATGTCACTATTCCTCTACTTTTGATGTGTATACTCACTTGATATAGGTGGGTTAGAATACTATTGACAAATAATTTAGAGTCATGTGCATCCACATTTGATACGAAAGGCAAGATTTTGTCTAAAAAATATAGATTACAAGAGAATTTACCCCCCCCCCTCTGATTTATAGAGCTGGAATTATCTACAATATGTTCATGTCTATTAATATTATATATATATATATACACACAATATATTCTCAGGACCTCTCAGATGAACTGCAATCTCCACCAGTGATGTGTGTGAATGGGCCTGAGGACAAGCTGTTCAGAAGCCAAAGCGCAGACATCACCCTGTCTTCTGAGAAGGAGCGCATCAAAAAGATGCTTTCTGAAGGGTAACCCATTTATTCGCCTGCACACACACACACACACACACACACACACACCAATCCCGAGAAGGAAAATGAGAGGGCAGTAGCATCTCTTGTAATTGGACACAAACTCCTTTTGTGTCACCACTTTAAAGCTGGAGTGACATGTATTTATTTTTTCATTTTTTTCAAAGTTACATCTCACTTCTTCGCTATCTGTTGTTGATTGCTCCTCCTACTGAAATGCCTGTACATGTTTTGTGTAGGAGTAAATATCTTTATTTAATATTGCTTGGAATTACCCGTTTCCCTTTCAAGCTAAAAATGGCAGACATTAGGTGGATTTTAGTGGTCCAATGTAAAAATTTTATACCAAGTTTTTCGTCAATCCGATGTACAGTGTAGCCTTTTTAAGTGTGAAAACACTGAATTTAAATTGTAGTCACAATGAGGGAAATCTGGATGATTTTGATTTGAGAAGCACTTTCAAGTGAGTAGTTATGGGTCTGCAAAATCTCAGGTCTCTATTATTTACCATCTCACAGGGATTTGTGTAAATATTTCTGGAGAAAATCAATGATACGGAACCAGCCTTAAGACAATCAGATTTCAGCCTAATGGGGTTGAACCCCAAATGATATTTATGCCCGTCAGCTGCCAAACCCCATTCACATCAGGATGCAACATGGTTTCCATTCTTTTGGCACCAACGCTGTACTCGGCTGTCAGGTGATTAACTGTAGACTGTAAACTGTTGCACTTGCACAATTCATGTCAGCCTCCTTTGACCTCATTCATCAATGAGCTGTTGCTGACCACTGGCCTGCTATTGGCTGGATGTCCTACCATAGATGAACCCTTCCAGATACACATTAGACTACTGTGTGAAAATATCCAGCAGCATTGTAGTCCTTGACACACTCAAACCAGCCTCGCACCTACTATCATTGAGGGGATAACTCATTAAGGGGATATAAAACAATGCAAATACATATGTAGCATGGTAGCTTGTAACACAGAGGGCCTGTGAGAAAGGTTTCAGGCTTGTTTGACCACGTATGAGAAAGCTGCGAGTGTTCTGTATCGCAGCCACTGGAAGACCACCATGGAGTCGACTAGTAGAGACATACACTACCGTTCAAAAGTTTGGGATCACCCAAACAATTTTGTGTTTTCCATGAAAAGTCACACTTATTCACCACCATATGTTGTGAAATGAATAGAAAATAGAGTCAAGACATTGACAAGGTTAGAAATAATGATTTGTATTTGAAATAAGATTTTTTTTACATCAAACTTTGCTTTCGTCAAAGAATCCTCCATTTGCAGCAATTACAGCATTGCAGACCTTTGGCATTCTAGCTGTTAATTTGTTGAGGTAATCTGGAGAAATTGCACCCCACGCTTCCAGAAGCAGCTCCCACAAGTTGGATTGGTTGGATGGGCACTTCTTTGAGCAGATTGAGTTTCTGGAGCATCACATTTGTGGGGTCAATTAAATGCTCAAAATGGCCAGAAAAAGAGAACTTTCATCTGAAACTCGACAGTCTATTCTTGTTCTTAGAAATGAAGGCTATTCCATGCGAGAAATTGCTAAGAAATTGAAGATTTCCTACACCGGTGTGTACTACTCCCTTCAGAGGACAGCACAAACAGGCTCTCACCAGAGTAGAAAAAGAAGTGGGAGGCCGCGTTGCACAACTGAGCAAGAAGATAAGTACATTAGAGTCTCTAGTTTGAGAAACAGACGCCTCACAGGTCCCCAACTGGCATCTTCATTAAATAGTACCTGTTAGAGCCTGTTTGTGCTGTCCTCTGAAGGGAGTAGTACACACCGGTGTAGGAAATCTTCAATTTCTTAGCAATTTCTCGCATGGAATAGCCTTCATTTCTAAGAATAAGAATAGACTGTCGAGTTTCAGATGAAAGTTCTCTTTTTCTGGCCATTTTGAGCGTTTAATTGACCCCACAAATGTGATGCTCCAGAAACTCAATCTGCTCAAAGAAGTGCCCATCCAACCAATCCAACTTGTCGGAGCTGCTTCTGGAAGCGTGGGGTGCAATTTCTCCAGATTACCTCAACAAATTAACAGCTAGAATGCCAAAGGTCTGCAATGCTGTAATTGCTGCAAATGGAGGATTCTTTGACGAAAGCAAAGTTTGATGTAAAAAAAATCTTATTTCAAATAAAAATCATTATTTCTAACCTTGTCAATGTCTTGACTCTATTTTCTATTCATTTCACAACATATGGTGGTGAATAAGTGTGACTTTTCATGGAAAACACGAAATTGTTTGGGTGATCCCAAACTTTTGAACGGTAGTGTAGGTACTATCATGAATCGCTTTTATCACACATATCTGTGCTGAGAAACTCCATCGATGACACTACAGAAGGGGAAAACATGTAAGCTTAAAACAGTGTCCTTCAGCACAGAAAAATAGTGTAAAATCAGTTGATGTAATGGCCTGCAATCCCAGTGCTTCAAGTCATACTCATGTGGTGAGCACACATGACCTCAAGAGAATTTACCCAAACGATTCAAGGGGATTTCTCTCGAATATTATAGTGCCAATGGTGGCATTGATGAGGTTATCCATGATGGGGGAATAATACTTAAAAACGGGGTTCAAAGAGCTTTGTATTTTCCATCATTTGCATGCAGCATTAATTTGTATCATAACCATTTTTCTTTGCGCCTAACCCCCTGAATTTGTCTAATTTTGCATTTTTAATAATATTTGCATTTCCTAACCGTTGCTCCTAACATGTTTTATTTATTTTTTAAAGGAAGTACATTTTATATATATATATATATAAGGAATAGTATTTTAGGTCTACTTTTTTTTTGAATGTGCAATCCATGTCTGTACTTCAAGTCTTGCAAATCCTTGTCTACCCTCCATCAACACTGGTTGATGTGATTTTAACATGCAACATCAACAAGGGATAAGGGGATTTATCCAATTGGTCTCATTCAAGAAACGTTTTGTTTAGTACTTACAACAATCAAATTTCACTTTTTGCAATTTTGAGCAGGTATTCTTTAACTTATCCTTCTCAACAGTGTCAACCAAAACTAACATAAATGTGTCTCCTGTCTTGGGTTGATTATACCATTGTTTAATATTTTTAGCCCTTTGAACATTGTGGCAAAACGGGCTGAAACGGAGAGGGTCTTTACCATTGTGCTCTTAGATATTTAGTATGTGAACAAAGGATTAGAAACCCTTTTGTAAGTCCTCCAAACCCTCCACAATGCTTTTCTACTCCACAGGACCGTTAGGAACACAGAAAGCTGCACTTGAGACGGTTACCATGGTAAACTGTTGCTATGGGATCATGTCAAGCTTTTTAGATATAGAAGGAAAGAGTGAGGCTAAGACCAGGGATCAATGATGGAGA
This sequence comes from Lampris incognitus, assembly GCF_029633865.1. Lineage (NCBI taxonomy): Eukaryota > Metazoa > Chordata > Actinopteri > Lampriformes > Lampridae > Lampris > Lampris incognitus. The sequence continues at coordinate 25,734,864 of NC_079224.1, forward strand.
GATGATCTGATAGAACTTTTGTAGTAATTGAACAAAATCTTAGATTTCTACTGGGTTTAACTCGGACTGGACCCCACAGGCACACCCAACATCATTCACTGCTTTGATTTTAGTTTTAAAATTACAGTATTCAAATAAATATAATTAAAAGACCAACTAAAGCGTGATAGAGCAAAGCTTTGAAAGCATTTTTTTAGGTGAATTCAGGGCTGGCGAAATGAGTAATCTAAGAGGCTCTCATGCTGACCTCATTTACTACATATTTTTAATGGCAGTCTTCTTCCTTGTTTGGCTGCTCCCATTAGGAGTTGCCACAGTGGTTCATCTGTCCCCATCTCTTCCTGTCTTCTGCAGCTTCCTCTGTCACATCAACGACCTGCATGTACTCCCACACCACATCCATAAACCTCCTCCTTTGGCCTTCCTCTTTTCCTCTTGCCTGGGCTCCATCTTCAGCATCCTACTCCCAATATACCCAGCATCTCTTCTCCACACATGTCCAAACAATCTCAATCTTGCCTCTCTTGCTTTGTCTCCCAAACCGTCCAATCTGAGCTGTCCCTCTAATATATTCGTTCCTAATCTTGTATTTCTTCATCACTCCCAACAAAAATCTTAGCATCTTCAGCTCCACCTCCCGTCTTTTCACCAGTGTCACCGTCTGCAAACAATATAACATAGCTGGTCTCACTACCATCTTGTAAACCTTCCCTTTCACTCTTGCTGGTACCCTTCGGTTGCAAATCACTCTTCTCCACCCTGCCTGCACTCTCTTCTTCACCTCTTCCGCACTCCCATTACTTTGAATAGTCGACCACAAGTATTTAAATTCATATGCCTTCCACCTCTACTCCTTGCATCCTCACCATTCTGCTGTCTTTCCTCTCCTTCACACATAGTATTCCATCTGGTTTCTACTGACTTTCATTCCTCTTCTCTCCAGTGTATACCTCCCCCTCTCCAGGCTCTCAACCTGCTCCCTACTCTCGCTACAGATAACAATGTCATCTGCAAACATCATAGTCCATGGAGGCTCCTGCCTGATCTCGTCTGCCAGCCTGTCCATCACCACTGCAAACAAGAAAGGGCTCAGATCTGATCCTAGATGTAATCCCATCTCCACCTTGAACCCATCTGTCATTCCAACCGCACACCTCACCATTGTCACACTGCCCTCATGCATATCCTGCACCTCTCTTAAATACTTCTCTACCACATCCAACACCCTCATACAATACCACACCTCCCCTCTCAGCACCATCATATGCTTTCTCTAAATCCACAGACACAATGCAACTCATTCTGACCTTCTCCATCAACACTCTCAAAGCAAACATCACTTCTGTAGTGCCGTTTCTTGGCATGAAACCATACTGCTGCTTGCTAATCATCACCTCTCCGCTTAACCTAGCTTCCACTACTCTTTCCCATAACTTCATGCTGTGGCTGATCAATTTTGTGGCTGATCGTGTTTATAATGGCAGTGATTTGATCAATTTGTGCCAATTACATCATCTCAAGGACTGTGATCAGGACTCCAATTTGTTCATGTTGTCTGGTCAGTTTAGTGAAGGCCATCTCTTTAACACCCATTGCCCCATGGATTGTTATCCAACCCAAAGTGGTACATGAGTCAGTTTGATATGCAACGTGGTGGCAAGTTGGAGAAAGGATGAATAAAAAGTGAATGGGATTCATCACATGTGCATGTGATGTATTTGCACTCTATAATCCCCTGCATTTTCAGAATGTGTATTTAATAAGTAGGCAATAAAAAATTTTTTTCATGTAAAGCTGATAATGCAATTCCAAAGCTTTCGGCACACTCTTTAGAATATGTGTTGTCCTACAAGATTTGTTTTGTCTTTTTCAGGTCGATCTGTGAGATTAACCTGGAAGCAGAGCTTTTCACCCTGCAGGACAGCAATGGCAAGCTGGTGGCTGCGCTACATGAGGCTAATGCTAATGTGGAGCAGTGGAAGAAGCAGCTTGCTGCATATCAGGAGGAGACTGAGAGGCTGCGAGAACAGGTGGACCCTATGCCCTGCTCAGAGATTTAATTCAAACACATTTATCCCTGTCCTAATAGCACCATCAATACATAGTTTAATGGAAAAAAAGATACTGATATAGTAACATATTAAATGATAGTCTAGATTAGAAGGGAGTTGTCCTCTATCAATAGGGTTTTTCAGTTACCGTCAAGGCAAGTTCAGAAAATGCTGTATTCCCGAATGATGTGTCATAAATATGCATAAGGTCATTTATTAGTTTACTTGTCACAAATATAGGTCAGGTCTTTTCTATTCCTTTGTGGAAAAAGGTTAAAAATTAAGTTGTTAACTAACCAGAACCAGATCGCTGAAGCTGCCATCAACACAGCCCATGTATTAAAATTCAAACACAATCGTACGCACCAGAGATTAAAACAACTGAAAAATACAGATGGTCTGTTTGTTGGGGAGAGATCTGCATCTCCACAGTTCTGATCTCATTTTAACTTGTCTCAACCCAATTGAGCTGACCTGAGACAGGTGAGACCACACTCCCCCTCCACCACAGTAACATTCACATTTTATCGCTAAATGCTGACTCTCTTGTAAGTCAATTTGGATAAAAGCATCTGCCAAATGAGTAAATGTTATGCTTTCCCTAATTTCAACCTTATCAATATAACAGTTTTCCAATATAGCTGTTAACATGACCGTTTCTAAAGCTGGAATAATGTATTTATCAGAATATGAATGGGTTATCTGTATAAACGTTAACACGCTCAAAGACCTATTGAAAGTTATGAGCCATTTGCCTGCAAATGGAGATCATGGAGGTTTTTACAAGGGCATTTGTTCAGACAATGTCCTTCTTTTCGGTGTTGGTTAGGAGCAATAAAGTTAGTCTGACAGGTAGCTCTTGTCCTCATTCTTTTGACATTTACTTTTCTTGATTTTTTTTTTTCTCCAAAACTTTAATCAACGTAGGCACCATGCTGGTTGATCCAGTTCACACCCATTGGTGTGTGTATAATAATGCACATAGTAAGATCACTTTTGCCACAAGGGAATTTAGTCCAAATAAATAAACTGAACCTCCAGAGCCTGTTACACTTGAATTGACCTTTCGCAAAGTCCCGCCCCCCTTAGTTACTGTTGCTATGCCCTTCAAACATTTCAGAACTATCCAGGAAGTAGCCGGAAAACACCAAAACATGAAGGAAGAAATCAGCGTATTCCCAGAGAAAATAAGTGATGTATTTTGGAGTAATTCATCCTTAATATCACCCCGTGAAAAGCAGAAGGAGTTACAGTATGCGATGGCAGAATACATTCAGAATATTAAAAGTAAAACTGACTTGCGTGGACTCCGGGCTGCCGGGTGCGACTGTAATTGAGCGTATAGCTTACCGGTCGCAATCAAAGAATGAGAAACCCCATCAACTAATTCAAAAACACATTGTGGAACAATTGTGCTCTTGCACTGTAGGGTAAGTTACATATTTCAGCTATTATTGGTATATTTTTGATAATCCATTGTCAACATCACCATATTATAGTGTTGATTTTGGCAAAGGTTCCCCATAGCGTTCTTTTATCCAGGCTTTTTTGGGGGTACTGTATGGGCTCCTGGGGGTCGTAGGGTGGCCAGGGACATGCCCCGGGGCCGGGGGAACCGCCCCATGATTTTTTGATTTTTTTTTTTACCTTCGAACCAGAGCCGGTATTTTCAACAAAATAAGGCAAACGAGATATCCCCCGCAGGCGGGATGACTTTTCCGAACGACCGGTCCCCACCTTGAGCTCACAGAGGGGGAGAAACGTTTAAAATAGGCCGGATATGAGGAGGTCAGACTGGCCAGAGACCATCCCAGCCGACCCTCCCCACGGGTCTTGATAATCTGAAATTAAAGGTGGAACCTGGCTAACCTGTGGCTAGCATAACAAAGTCATGTTAGCGGGCTAGCTATCATTAGCTATCATTAAATTAGGTATCTCTGGCCACAGACTAAGCTGGTTACGTTCATCAGGTACATTAATAATGTTATTTTGTTAGTCAGTAATACGTTGCTATGTTAATAATGGTAATAATCATTGTGTGGGTAAAAGTAACAGTAATAATACGTTAGCTGTATTAGCTATCAATAATAGCTAGTAGCAAGCTTAGCTTGGAGCAGACAGGTATTTTTGTTGATTTTGGATGGATTAAGCTAGCCATGGGGTCTGCTATACTGCGAAATCTATTGCTGACATTGCGCTTCTTGCGTTCTGGGTTTTGGGAAGGGAAAAAAAATGACACCCCCTCCAAACTTTTCACATGTCTAGTATCCGATTTGCAGATCCCATAGGCACACTGTTTCAGCATTTTGCTGTGTGTTTGAAAGCTTGACGGACCTCCCTCACATAGAAACCGTTGCTAAGGTAGGATTGGACAAGCACCGTTCTTGGGTGGTACTTTGCGAAAGGTCAGTTATGTTTGCGGTTAAATCTTGAACTGAGCAGGGGATGCAGCTACCCAGTTTCTGCCTTTCCCCAGTCATCAATTAAAAGGTCTTTTCAAGGAATTATCTCTGCCAGGCGGTGGCCTGTAGGGGTTGTGGTGATTCAGAACCTTTGAAAAACATTTGTTCACACTACCACCGCTTCCTCTCTTCACTCACTCTCTAGCTTGCTTGACCAATTCTGCTTTCTGTCGCTGCCCGATTTGAGTCAACTGTAGATGTGAGTTACACATGGGTATGGTTGACTCAGATCGGGCAGCGACAGGGTCAAAACATTGTGTATTCGGGTATGAGTCTTGAAAGTAAACAAGAAGTCAATCGTATTTCGCAAGTCAGCGAATAATTCACTGCTGATCTCAGCACAGGAGAAGTGGAGGAATACTGAATGAACCAAAAATAACCTCTGTTAAACCATTTACACTCGCATATGTGTGACTCAAATCTACGGCTGACTCAGATTGGGCAGCGACATGATCAAGTTATTAAAAGAATTTTGATACTCAAACAAATTCCAAAGTTATAAACGAATAACTTCCTCTAGGTTGCAGTGAAAACAAGAAGTGTTGCAAATTCTTGTCACTGCCCGATCTGAGTCAACCATGAGTTGACTCAGATCGGGTAGCATGAGTTGCGCAAGTGCGAGCATAGATGGTTTACCCAGCTTCGTTATATTATGAAAAGAAAGACAGGGTTAGGGTCAGACCAAAATGGTCACATAACAAACCTTTTATTTTCAGAAAGTGCAAGTTCATATTAGACTTGGTCGCAGTCATGCGAGGGTCCTCCTAGGAGGCTGCATATCCACAGACTGACAGGCAAAATGTTATTAGGTAGGTTTTTTTAGCTTGAACACTGAATATTAATTTTTTTTAATTTTTTTTTTTACATTTCCCGTTCAGTCAACATGGGGGCTGTGCAAGTCTTATAATGGCAGGAAAAACACTGGTTTTTCTGTCTGTGTGCATGTATAACTTCTCAGCTGGATTTCGCCTAAAGTCACCAGAGAAGGGGCAGATAGTGGTGGAGATCTGCACTCTACTGAGCACACTCTTCTAGTTCTCACTGTTTTGAATCTTATTAACAAACTAAATACAGATAAGGAAGACCTCTGTCTGCTTTAGGTCAAGTTCTCTTTCTTTTCTTCTATGCAAAGATAGAGGGACCAGGTTGCTGAAAATGGTTCATGTCCCTGGGGTGGCCAAGAGGGAGAGGGTTTTGTAGGACAGCAATATCCTACTTTCAGTGGCCCAGTTAGGAGAAATGAAAAATCACCAGAGGGAGCTGGCAGCCTCTCATTTCTTTTTTTTTCTCCCTTGCAGTCCTCCTCGACCCAACCATAGATAGATAAAAATAATTCAGCCTTGCTCTCAAGACCCCTCGAAAGAGTAGTCTGGGGTCTTGGCGACCTTTTTAAGAGGTGTCCTTTTAGTTTGTTTCTGTCTTATGAGGCCTGGCTGGCACTAGCACATTGGTGGCTGAGAAGCATGGCTTAGATTTTGGCATTCCCTTATTTACAGGAAAAACAAGACATGAAATTGTCACAGAACATTGCGCTGTGTAGATGGGGTGAAACAGGTTAAGAATCGTCATCCTAAAACAGAGGTAATCATGCTAATATCATAAGTGTGAACCACCACTGAGTCCAATTTGCATTCAGCAGACTTAGGCCAGGTCTCCACTGGACACCAGTAAAAAAGTGCTTCCTATATTTTTGCTTCATTTCCTATGGAAAGGTTGTGCTTTGAGTGTTCTTGACCAAATGCAGTGGACTGACCTCTTTAGTACCATGAGTGTTCCTCCTCTTTCCAAAGATCAAACAATTTAAATTTTTACTGAAGCACACGGATCATCGATGTCATTTCTCATTTCACCAACCGATAAGAACGAAAGGGGAGCAGGACCAGATAGGAAAAAAACAAAAACCTAATTCTACTTTGTTATAGCAGAGGACAGATGAAACCAAACCAACAAAAATGAATAGTGAATAACAGAAAACTCTTATGTGACACACACACACACACACACACACACACACACATATATATATATATATATATATACATACATACATACATACATACACACACATTTTATTTTATATATGATTAGGGCAGCATGGTGGCGCAGTGGTTGCCTCACAGCAAGAGGGTCCTGGGTTTGAGCCCAGGGGTAGTTCAACCTTGGGGGTTGTCCTCTGTGTGGAGTTTGCATGGTCTCTCTGTATCTGCATGGGTTTCCTCTGGGTGCTCCGGTCTCCTCCCACAGTCCAAAGACATGTAGGTCAGGTGAATCGGCCGTATTAAATTGTCCCTTGGTGTGTGTCGGCCCTGTGATAGACTGGCAGCCTGTCCAGGGTGTGTCCCCACCTGCCGCCCAATAACTGCTGGGATAGGCTCAAGCGACCCTGACAGCAGGATAAGCGGTTTGGATAATGGATGGAATGGATGGATATTCATATTACAATATGATAAATAGAAAATAGAAGGGATATTTCTTTTGTAGTGAAACTATCTTACTGCATTGCAACATCTATCACCTCCTCCCAGCACTTGGTTTTTTTTCTTCCCCAGTCTATCCAAGCGCACACCTCCAAATGTTTCTTTGAAAGGAGTGCGGGCAATGGATTTATTGCAAACCAGTAATGTAGCCTTCTAACACAATCAGCTCGTTGGAGTCGTGCAACACAAATGCCCAGACTCTTGGCACACTTGATAAGTCACAGTGTAACAGCAATTGCACATTAACCAGAGTGCAATAAAGAATATTTACAGACACATTCATCCATGTCCAGATCTGAGAGACATTCAAAACACAGTAGGTCTAAAACTGAGAGGTGCCAGATCCCGTATAGGCAGAATCTGGCATGGTTTAAACATTGGTCACTTTCCCATGGACCAAAAAAAACAAACAAACCATAACTGAACTTTGGTTTTAGCGGTTCATGTTCATGCGTGTGTATAAAGTTCTTCTACAAGCCTGGTCAAACATCTGCTTGTTTGGCAGAACAACTCTGCCTGCTGCTTCTTCAAACTCACCACCAACTGCTGTCTTATTCTGCACTTGAGTATGATAAAGGTATAAAACATCCTGTGCTGAATCATTTGTCACATTAAAGTCCTACGCGAAGGTAACCCTTAAAATGCAGAAATTAAGATATAGAAATATTCATGTTTCTAGTATCTGTGGATTGATTATAGTCGTAAAGTACCACTAACGCATATTATCAAAATGGATAGTTTGCATGGAAATCGGGACTGCAGCTTTAAATAAGAAATTTCACTTTCAGTTTTATGCATGACTATCATGCATAACTCAAGCTAACAAAAAAATTAGAGTATGCCAAGATACCAAAAGTAAAATTCAGGCTTAAAATGGGGTTGATACCAAATAATATTGTGAGCCAAGTTAAACTAATTAAATCACTAATACAATTGAAAATGTTAATAAACTAAATTCCCAACAAAAACACAACATAGTATGATAAAATAAAATATAGTAAAATAAAATAAAACATAGTATAATACAACATATAGGATACATAATATTATGCAAAAATGTTCATAATGTGTTAAATGTTATATGGATTTAAAGGCTACAAGCTCTCATTTCTGAGGCTATAACTTAAAAAAAATACAGTTCTGCACTACTGAATACCTCTTAAACAAGACGTGACCTTCTGTTTGTTGCCTATTTGAATTTGCAGTGTCTAAAGGACAGATTAGATGTGCGACAAGCAGGAACATGAGTAGGAAAGGTTGGATGGATTGGTCAGGGTTGGGGGAAACTAAGTGGGGTGTCAGGGAATAAAACAGGTTAGATGAGCGTATGAAGAAAAGATAAGATTGTATGATGTGGGAAGTGGATCAGAGTTTAGGTTTACCAGAAGGTTAGTCTCTGTATGGAAAGATTCCTAATGCATGCAGAACAAGATAGTATCAGATATCTCCATGGTCACTTATTACCACCAAATGTTATGTTCTGAGCTACTGCTCATTGGTCTCTCAGACAATTTCATCTGGACAGGTTTTTAAAAATGGGGCATTTTTTTTAAACTGTGTGTAGCAATAAGTTTACATTCATTTCCCATAGAGTAGGGGAAAATATTGAATAATGACATTCATTCCAGTGTTGTAGTACTCGAGTCCAGGACTCGGACTCGAGACCTGATTTTCAGGACGTGTGACTTGACTTGGACTTGAGCACTGATGACTCGGACTTGGACTCAAGCATTGACTGCATTCAGACTCGAAAGTTGGAGATGAGGACTCAGACTTGTTAATTGATAAAGACTTTTTTTGTTTTTGTTCGTTTTTTGTAATAAGCCCTAATAATTTGGCATAAGATATTGATAGCTATATTAATACCGTAACATTATTCAATTTCGTGCAAGGGCAGGCACGTGTGTTCCACCTACATGTGGATTCACGTGCATACCCTCATGTTCAGTAACAGTTAGTGCTAAGATGCGTAAAGAGATGCCCCGAATTGTGCGCTTTGCTTACATGGATTTTACATTAAATTCCAGCAAGAGCACTGCTAGATGTTTGAAATGTACACGAACTATTGAAGAGAAGACCGGGACAACCTCAAACTTCAGACATCTGTCAAGAATGCACCCAGAAAAGTATGACTCAGACTCAGGTAATGGGGACTTGACTCAGACTCGAGACTCGACCTTGAGGTTTATTGACTCAACTACAACACTGATTCATTCACTGCTTGGCTGAGATTGCATACATAAAGCTGAGACTATTTCCACCATACAGGTCAACACAAGAGTGCATTCATGTAGTAGTTCCACGTCAGTAAAACACTGGGTTACATGCTATTAAGTGCTACATTGAGGAGATACAGCGCAACTGGTCCAGCTCACTTCATTTTTATGAAATATTGGCAGTGTTAGCCACTATCACTACTTTGACATACAACAATTATCATAGTTTGAAGTAATTTCTACTGTGTAAGGGTCAGGAATCTTTTAACGTGTGTGTGTGTGTTGTTAGGTATCTGACTTGGAAGCCCATGGAGGTCAAGGCCCCAGCGATCTGCTCAAGGATGAGTTGACCCAGTCACTGGAGGAGTTGGAAGCTCTGCTTAAGGCCAAAGATGAGGTTGGTACTGCAATTTTTTTTATTTAGCCATGTTAGCCAAGCCAGATGGGATGGGAATAAAGTGATTCAAGTTCAACTTTATTATGTGTATTTGAATGCAATGAAATTCTTATGCTCTGGCTCTCTCTGCCTTAACACAAAGGACACAAGGACACCATTCCAAAAAAAAATCAAAACAAAACTACAGACCTACATAGACTATGTACACAGAATCCATACATTATATACACAATATAGAAAAGTACACAATAATGCAACAATGAGAGGTGAAGAAGAGAGTGTAGGCAGGGTGGAGTGGGTGGAGAAGAGTGTCAGGAGTGATTTGCGACAGAACGGTACCAGCAGGGAGTTAAAGAGAAGGTTTACAAGATGGTTGTGAGATCAGCTATGTTAAATGGTTTGGAGGCAGTGGCACTGACGAAAAGACAGGAGGCAGAGCTGAAGATGTTAAGATTTTCATTAGGAGTGACGGAGGAGGACAGGATTAGGAATGAGTATATTAGAGGGACAGCTCAGGTTGGACGGTTTGGAGACAAAGCAAGAGAGGCAAGATTGAGATGGTTTTGACATGTGTGGAGGAGAGATGCTGGGTATACTGGCAGAAGGATGCCGAATATGGAGCTACCAAGGAAAAGGAAAAGAGGAAGGCCAAAGAAGAGGTTTATGGATGTGGTGAGGGAGGACATGCAGGTGGCTGGCCTGACAAGAGGAAGCTGCAGAGGACAGGAAGAGATGGACGGAAGCAGCCGAAAGTAGTAGTAGTAGTCACGATAATGCAACAATGTAAACTCAGCATTGTAATTGGGATCTCACAATGATGAGTTTTTAATAATTGGAATCATGGGTAATTAAGGTACTGATGGATGTCATAGTTAACGTTCTACGTTTTCAATGATGTAGACTTTTCAGGGCTCGGAATTGCAAACAAAGTCCATGTTTTTAAGAAACGTGTAACATGATGGGGTGTGAAACCTTAATGAACTCTTGAATTTCTTGTACTGTATTTGTCTGTCTGTCTTGCACTGTTTGGTGAAGCCACAGCCCTCATTTCATTTTTAACATGTGCCTGCACATTGTTTTTAATGACAATAAATTGAATTGCAATGAATAGAATTTGGGAGAGTGAGACAATTGCTCAGTTGATTAAAATGGAAGATTTAGGGCTCTAGTTTCCGGGCCATAGCACAGTCGAAGGCGCTAGTTCACGACGCAAGTCGATCTAAGGTGTGGCCAATACTTTTACTAATTTCAGGACATGCTGCGCTGGTGGTAATCAGGTGCAATGGACACGCAGTTGTAAAAGGATTGGATTAGAAGGAATAAATTATCAGTAGGAGTGGTGGGGGCTGTATTCTATTACAGCCAATCAAATCAGCTGCTCTGTTTTCTTTTAAAAGCAGCACGCTCTCTGTCATGGCAAACTGCCAATTTCATAATGGACGGCGGAAGTTCAGACCGGCTAAGGCAGAAAAGTTTCTCCTAGGAGGAAACTGATGTCCTTGTTTGGAAGGTGCAGAGTCGCCAAGTGCTCATACAACAGACATTAACACCAATTCCAGTGTGACATGAGACAACACGCAAACATGATTATTTGACAGGCTACTGTTTAGCATTTTAACATGTCTTTGTTCCCACCAGCATCTTTCTCTCTTTCCTGCACATTTTATGAACACAGCAGGAGACCTTAAATAGTTGTGATCACGCATCAATTAGCTAAGGCAATCAGTTTGTTCTTTCAGGTTGAATGAGGTTAATTGAATTGTTGAAATCCCCGTCAACATGTTGTTTTCCATGTGTAATGGTGCACATTGACTGTTTTATGTTGGAAGACAATGATACACGTGCAGATATTTTGTTTTGTACTTAAAAAGGTTAAGGACAGTATCATTAGTTAAATTAACGTATGCACAAGTGGCATGTGTGTGATTTTGGACAAGTCTTTGCTTAGTGCACCTATGTCTAAAGCCTGGAAACTACCACACAACGCCTGTGTCCACGCTACGACATGGTATGACTAGGTGGAGACGCAGTCGTAATTTTTTGTTTCATTAGACACCAAACTAGCACTGCGCCCCCTGGTTTTGACTGACACACCCTCTATTGCACCCCCACGCCCATTTCGGCAAAAGTGATGTCATGGCAAGCCCAAAAATGTGCAAATGCACCCAGGTGAGACAAAAACCACCTTGCACCCAATGAAATCGTCACAGCATCTGTTAGTGCTACCGCCGGCCTTGTGCCATCTCAAAACTAGAGCTCTAAGACACGGGGCACCATTTCCTATAAGGCAGTGGTTCTCAAACTTTTTCTGTCATGCCCCCCCTTTGGAGGAAGAAACATTTTCATGCCTCCCGCCCCAACAAAATGGTGATAAAATGGGCCAAGTTTAACTTTATTTAAATAACATCAAGATCATGAATATTCCTTTCACTTTTTTTCCAGTAATTTCTGTTGTGCAAATAACAAATGCAAGTTGCACTTTAATTTTATTAAACCTCGTTTTGTGACATTTGTCACTAGATTGCTCCATCAGTCTGTGCTTTTTCAAAAACAGAAGAAAAAAATCACTTTGCTAGAACAATAAAGTTCTGTGCAAAAAAAGAACAAATGCAGATATTTGGGAAAAACGATGAGCAAGTCAATTTTGAGAGTGCAAGTCTTATCACTGCATTAGTGGCTGCAATGAGCCTGTTTTGCACTGCACATCTTTTCAAAACGGGGTTGCAGGCTTGATACAGCCACTCTCAAGTCATGCTCAATGTTGAGCTGCGATCTGTACTTTGTTTTAGGTGAGGCAACAGCAGAAAAGCCCATCTCACAGAGATAGGGAAACAGAATGCCTACAGCCCTTTGTTCAATGAGTGGATACTCCCTCTCCACACCAAGCCAGAATTCACTCAGGGTGGAGTCAGATGTCATCTCGATGGAACTGGTCCTCCTCAGCAGAGCTGAACAGCAGGTGCTACGACATTGAATGGATCTGTCACCCAGTCATACTGAGCACTGTTGTTTGGGAAGTAATTTTGAAAGACATGAAATCACTGTGGTGGCTCCAGAATCACTGGTTTCAACAAATTCAATCAGATTCTCAAAGAAATCAGTATTTCCTTGATCAAGTCGCCTGCACCACATCTCGAGCTTTCAAGTAAATGCACTGATCTTGTCTGCCAGGTGAGGAAAGTGCTTGTCTCTGCCTTGAAGCTGAAGATTTAATTCATTCAGCTTTCCAAATATATCGCTGGGATAGGCCAGTTTCATCAGAAATTGTTCATCACTAAACTTGCTTGCAACTTCATGCATACGCTCCTCCAGAAACACCCGAATTTCCTCTCTGAGCTCAAAGACTTGAGACAACACTTTACCTCGGCAGAGCCACCTAGCCTCACTGTAAAACAACACAGCTGAATGTTCAGCTCCCATCTCCTCACAAAGTGCAGAGAACATCCGCGCTCTCAGGGGTCTCGTTTTGATGAAATTGACCATCCTAACAACATTGTTCAAAACCTCGATTAGGTCAGGGCTAATCTGTCTTGATGCTAGCACTTCTGTGTATGACACAGTGCGTCCACTGTGCATTTGGTGAGACCCTCTTGATTAGTGCCTGCAATCCCTTCATTTTCCCTGCCATGGTCTGTGCACCATCCGTGCAAACGCCTGCACGGTTCTCCCATTTCAGCCTATGTTCTGTCAGGTTGCAGTCAAGAAGCCTAAAGAGCTCATCAGCTGTCGCTCTGCTTGGGATGTACTTGCAAAACAGCAAATCCTCACACAGTGACTCTGACGTGACAAAGCAAACATAAGCAGTCTTTATTGCTGTCAGCAGCCTCGTCCACTCGTAAGGCAAAACATTTGTCTCAGTTTTTCAATGAGTTCTTCGTCATTTGAAATTTCATATATACGTCTTGCAACTGTATCATTGGACAGAGGGCCAGCCTTCAATTTTGTGGCGCTTGTCTCATCAAACATAGTTAACACCATATCTAAAGCCGTGGGAAGTATGAGCTCCTTTGCTATTGTGTGTGGTTTCTTGCACTGAGTAATTCTGTATGCGACTTTGTATGATGCCATTAGTGCTTTGTTGTTCACTGATGCAGTTTTTACAAAGCAATGTTCCTTGTAAGGGTATGCACCAAGTTTTCTCTGAAAAAAACTCAAGTGGCTTATTGATGTGACTGGGGTGTAATGTCTCCAAGTGTTCTTAATTTTTTTGGCCTCATACCAGCTGCCAGAGTTTTTAGACATAAAATACACACTGGTTACTCTTCATCTCCCACCATATTCACTGAGAACCAAAGAGCAACATAGGCTTCGTCATATTTTTTTAATAATCTTTTTATTGCGTTTTTGCATAGATTTATAAGACAAAGGGAACAAAACTTGCCTGTGAGTTTTACCCCATTAAAACCAAATCCACCAACCAATAACCCACCCTCAACCCACCCAACTGCACCCTAAATTGGGAGAAACAAAACAAGCCGACGGGGTGGGAGGATATACACACACACACACACTCATATATACATGTAAAATAAATGGAATAGAAAACAGAATTAAGAAAAAGAAGGGGAAGGGCAGAGGAAAAAAGGGAGGGAACTCAGCTATCCTCAGGGTCAGGTAGAACTGTCAAATTATTTATATTGTCTAAGAAGGGTCTCCATGATTTATTAAAGGATCTCAGGGAGCCTTTAAGGGAGAATCGGATTTTTCAAGCTTGATACATTGTAGAACCTCTTTAATCCATCGGTCATGAGTGGGAGGTAAATACATGTTTTCACTTTACAAGAATGAGACGATGGGCCAGTAAAGTTGTGAAAGCCAGGACCTTTTGCAATGGCAAGGGAACGCTTACTTCGGGTGGAATGCCAAATATTGCTGTAAGTGGGTTAGGATCAATGATCATGTTATAAGCACCCCCCAGAGTTTCAAATATTTCTGTCCAGTAGTCTAGTAGCCTGGGACAGGACCAAAACATATGTATAAGTTTAGCAGGTGAGTGTTTACACCTATTACAAGCATCACTGACGTTGGGGTACATCTTTGCTAACCTAGCATTGGTATAATGGATTCTATGCAGAATCATTAATTGTAGCAGGCCATGCCTGGTACAAATTGAGGATGAGTGGACCAGCTTAAGAATGTGATTCCAACTAGCTTATGGTCGCTCAATACCTAGGTCTATCTCCGAGGAGTTTTTTGTTTGGGCAAGAAGGCCTGAGTTTAGTGAGTCAATTAGGCCGTAAATAGTAGAGATGAGGCGTTTCTGCTGTCGATCCAGAGTTAGAAAGGTATCCATTGGTGACTCAGGGGGGTGATTAGGGAAGTGAGGGAACTGTCTGTACAAAATGCCTGATTTGAAAAAACGAAACGTGGGAATTGGGTAGGCCAAACTGAGTGGAGAGTTTGGCAAAATATACCATTAATGTAAAGATCATCAATGGTCTTAATGCCACTGTTAAACCAAATACAGAATGAGTAGTCTGTCAATGAAGGTACAAATGTGCAATTATTAAAAACTGGAGCATAGAATTAAGAAATAGGGAATATTTGCTGTTGCCGCCAGTAATTCAAACACCCACCCTCATACTATATGCATTCACCAACTGCATCTCTCTGGCTGGCAGTCTCGAAGGAGACACCTCGCCACTTTCATGACAAGGTGAATCCAGACTGAATCACTGCTTTTTCCAACACACCCAAAGACGCATTCATGTGATGAATGCGTCTCCCCTCCCGAAGACAGCGTTGCCAATTATTGCTGCTTCATCAAATCCGGCCATAGTCGGATCTGACGAGACTGGGGCACGAACCCCGGTCCCCACTGGGCAACTGCATCGACACAAAGCCGATGCTTAGACCGCTACACCACCGCGGCCTATGCAAGCCAAAATGTTTTCTAAGCTGGGTCCAGATTTTTACGGATTGTGCAGCTGGTAACTTTGTACTGAATGTAACAGGTAGTGGCAATTGGGAGCAAATAACAGAGCACAATGAAAAGGAAGCAGGTAAATGTTCCATACGGGCCAAAATAGGGAATTCATCATCTGGATTATGCAGTCAATATAGGATCTTCTGAAAATTACAAGCCCAGTAGTATTGTGTGAGGTTGGGGAGTGCAAGATCCCTCCACATTTTTTGGGAGCTGTAATACAGCCTGCCTAATACGGGCGGGCCCATTACTCCAAATGAAAGAAGAGATGAGTTTATCCAGGTCAGCAAAAAACATTTTCTTAAGGAGAACTGGAATGTGCTGGAAGAGATACAAGAACTTAGGTAAGATTACCATCTTGAACATACCTATGTGACCTGCTAGGGATAGGGGCAAACTAGACCAACGCTGCATATCCATTCCAAATTTTTTTAGTAGGGGGGCAAAATTTTGGGTGAGGTTGTCTTTTAAGGATTTTGTAATAAAAATCTCGTTATTTAAACCCAACGTCTGCCCTTCTGAAAGGGAAGGATGAGTGTGGGAGTTCCTCACCCAGAGAATTAACTGGTAGCAACTCACTTTTATTGAGGTTTAGTTTGTATTCTGAGAGTTTGCCAAATTGATCCATGATGCGCAACACAGCCGGGAGGGGAAGACATCGGATTGGAGATGTACAGCAGTAGATCTGCATATAGCGACAATTTGTGGGTCAGGCCTAGCTGGGAAATACCTTCAAACTCCTCCTCGCGGAGCCAGGTGGCTAGAGGCTCGATCCCAGCGGAAAAAGCAGGCGGCCTTGTCTAGTGCCACGATGCAGGGGGAAAGGGGAAGAATGTATATTGTTTGACTGCACTGAAGCTGTAGGGGCAGTATAAAGTAGCCTAATCCATGAAATAAAATTAGCACCAAAACCAAATTTATCCAAAACGTAAAAAAGGTACCTCCATTCCACCCTATCAAAGGCCTTCTCAGCATCCAGGGATACCCACAACCTCTGGCATGTGTGAGGTGGTTGTATTGAGTATATTAAGAAGTCTTCTGGTGTTTGAAAAGATTGTCTTCCCATCATAAATCCTGTTTGATCTGTTGAAATTATTTGCGGAACTGCTTGCTGAAGTCATAGGGACAAAAATCGTCATATTTTCTTAATTTGGTTTTTGGTTGATTACTGTCAGCTAAGCACTTTCTCTTGTCTTGTTTGTCTCGGATGCATCGCCTGTTTCTTTTCATTCCTGTCAAATATCTCTATTCTGTGAACCTACAGACTCTGTCTCATGAAAGCAAATTTTGCTGATTGTTCTGCAGTGAAAAAGATTCCAACATCAAAACAGTAGTTCTGCACTACATTCCTGCATGCCCCCATTATGCCTCTGTGCCCCCAGGGGGGCACCACACTTTGAGAAACGCTGCTATATGGGAACAACCATTTCTCCCTCAGGCCCGTTGTCAGTCAAATAGTTTGAAGGCTCATGGAGTTTAACTATGACAGCAATTACATAGTACTCATTGCTTTATGAAAAGAGTAACTTATCAACCAACTACAGGGAACAAGGTGAATACTAAGTTAATAAGGAAAGAAAAAGAAAAAATGGATGAAGGCAATGTCTGATCAAGCTCATGGTTACACTAGCGACTTATGACCCAACTTAGCATTATTACTGAAAGTTGGCTTAGTCTCAGTATGTTTCTGCTGAGGCAGTGGCTTAGACAGTGTGGTGGAAGACAGTTAAAAATACACTAAGATACTTTGAATACAGGTAGGAACAGAGGAAATGGTTTAGCTGCAATTGTCACACTTTATGTGAGCGTCAATGGCAATTGCAAGTTTAGCGTGGAAGTTTGTGTTTGCCTACATGTCCATTGGTCAGAAGGAAAGTGTCCGACTGTGGCAGCTGTGCGCTGAACCGGACTGGGTTGGTGTCTTTCAGCGTCATTCTGAACTGGTGTCCCAGTGTCATCCACAGCACGGTGCTGGTCTGGACAGTCAGTGATGGCAAAAGTGTTGGCATCATGAGAGATTGGTTGGGTTTTCAGCCGGTATTGCTTGGCTGAGTTGAGGCTCAGTTGGGTGTGTGAGCTTCAAATCTTTCTTTGTTAATTTCAGTGGACCAATGACTGGAGGAACCAGCATGGGTCTGTTGTCTTGAAGAAAATTCTGTGTTAGCTAAGAAATGGCACTGGTTCGCTAAGAATCAAGAGTGGCGCATGGTACAGCATGTCAAAGCAGAAAGTACCTCTGCAGAAATACAGAAAATTGTAGCTTGGAGCCTTTCTGTATACCGTTATATCAGAGCTTTTCTGTTAACAGCATCTGGCTACAAAGACATGTAGCATCAGCCTTTGTTGCAAACATTTATACCACACAACTCTTATTTTTTTGGATCCCCCCCCCCTTTTTCTCCCCAATTGTATCCGGCCAATTACCCTACTCTTCTGAGCCATCCCGGTCGCTGCTCCACCCACTCTGCTGATCCGGGGAGGGCTGCAGACTACCACATGCCTGCTCTAATACATGTGGAGTTGCCAGCCGCTTCTTTTCACCTGACGGTGAGGAGTTTCGCCAGGGGGATGTAACATATGGGAGAATCACGCTATTCCCTCCAGTTCCCCCTCCCCCCTGAACAGGCGCCCCGACTGACCAGAGGAGGCGCTAGTGCAGCGACCAGGACACATCTAGCTTCTCACCCACAGACATGGGGATTCGAACCGGCGATCCCCGTGTTGGTAGGCAACTGTTACAGACTAGTCGGGTCTAGGAGTTAAGGGTTAAGCATGCAATACTAGTCCTTACTTGGAGTGTGTGTAGGAAAAAAAACCCAGGGAAGAAACAGAAAGGATTGATTTCCAAGACTAGAGAAATAGCCAGGAGGTGGGCTAGCTTACTGAGGTAGCAGGCTAGCAGTTAGCAGGTCCCTCTGTCAAGGCCTCATCCATATGAGTCTCAGCTCCCGTAAGCGGTGGACTCCATCTTGGTAGGTTAGTTCAGTTTAGGTTGATGATGTTGAGCTGTAAAGGTGTGAACTTGTAGTGTCTTGGACAGCGTGTTCAAAATGGCGTATCCTGAGGTGTATGTATGCAAACTGCCGGCATTAATTAACTCCAGGGGATGTACCGGCACCTCACAGTGATGTCCTCTTATAAACACTGCTTAACCACATCTCCAATCATTTCTCAATGAAAACCAGTCCAAGTATGTAAGAAAAGAAGGCAAATATAATCCCCATCACTTCTAACATCCCTCCCCCCCTTACAAAAAAAAAAGAATTCTGGTTTCAACCCATTTTTTTTTCTTTTCGTTTTATCCTTTTTATATTAATCATTTTCTCATTTCTTAAAACGACAACAAGGCTATGTATAATTATAATCTAATCGGTGTTTTTTTTTTGTTTTGTTTTGTTTTTACTCCATTGATTCACGTGCATTACTATCAACAATACACTCCCAAACTTTTCAAAATACCCAAACCATATGCTCATCATAACATTTTCTCTGCCTGGCAAATGCACTACCATCAGGTTATATGGTTGTAAAATTAAACTCCAACATAACACTCTGACTGGATGTTTTGAACTTTGAACGTTAAATGGGTTGTGATTAGTGAGGACTACCAGATCAGCTCCAGCGCTAGAGACGTACACCTCAAAATGTTGAACTGCTAGGACAATAGCCAGGGCCTCCTTCTCCTTGGTGGAATATCACTTCTGACGGCGATTCAGTTTCTTAGAGAAATATGCAACAGGCTCGTCTATTCGTGACACATCAGTCTGTACCAGTACCGCCTCTACTCCAACATCACAAGTATCCACTGCAAGCTTGAATGGGACAGAGAAGTCTGCAGCAACCAGCACCGGTTCACTAGCTAGAATAGCTTTAACCATTTCCAGAGCTGTCAGACAATCTGCGGACCATCCATCCATTATCCAAACCGCTTATCCTGACCAGCTAAACTTAACTGCCTTCTTCAACAGGTTTGTGATTGGTTTTGTCTCAGCTGCGAAGTTGGGAACAAACTGCCTATAAAAGCCACATGTGCCCAAAAGGCGCATTAGCTGGTGTTTTGTTTTCGGAACAGGCAGGTCTAAAATGGTTTGCACCTTGGTAGTCCTTGGTCTCACTGAACATTGACCCACCTGGTGCCCCAGATATGTGACTTGCCCCTTTCCAGTCTCACATTTGGGCAAGTTGATTACCAACCCTGCTTGTTTAAGACGTTCAAACAGTTGTCTCATGTGTTCCATGTGATCAGACCATGAAGTACTATAGCAAACCACATCATCTAGATATGTGACAGTGTTCTGCAATCTGGAGGTTACCACATTCAGGAAGTTTGCTGGTGCGTTTTTCATGCCATACGGGAGAACCTGACAGTGATACAAACTCCTGCATCACAAATGCAGACATCTTGTGCCCTCTCTGTCAACGGGACTTGCCAGTAGCCCTTTAACAAGTCAAATTTTGACACAATGTGCATTGCAGATCTTCCCAAAACGGTTCTCCGGCCTGGGTATAGGATATGCATCTGTTTCAGTTACATTATTTACCTTTTGGTAATCAATGCAAGGATGCACAGTTAAATTGGGCTTGGGAACAGGGACTAAGGGAGGACTCCAGTCACTTGAGCCTTGCTCAATCACACAATTTCTTCCATGTAGAGCAACTCTGGTTTCATCTGAGCCCATTTTTGTGGGTTAATCCGGTACGGATGTTGTTTAATGGGGGTTGCCTCCCCTGTGTCTACATCAGGGGTGGCTAACCATGTGCCACTGAGAGCCATGTGTATGCAGGTTTTCATTCCAGCCGGACTCCACACCAGGTGATTTCACTGATTAGCAACCCTTCAACCAAAGAGAAAGAGTATCAGTGAAATCACCTGGTGTGGAGTAGGGTTGAAATAAAAACCTGCATACATATGGCACATGGTTAGCCACCGCTGGTCTACATCATGGGTTATTAAATTTGTTAAGCCAGGGGTATCTCTAAACAGAGGACTATACTGATCCTCTTTCTGCTCTGTGGTGAGATGACTCAGTGACTCTTAGATTAGTCTGGGCACTGGAATTCTTAAGCCTAGCTATATAACTGGTTCAACTGACCCAACCCCATCATCCCCATTCTCCTCCTCTTCCACAGTAACCTGAAATGTGATACACACAGCGGAGGAGTGTCACGAGTATAATACGGTTTCAAGAGATAGATGTGACAGTCATGATTTCTTTCTCCGGTTAGATATCTCAGCATCATAATTGCAATCACCCACCTTCTTGATAACCTTATATGGACCATAAAATGTCACCCCCAGCTTACCTCCACCCATGGGCAACAACACCAGAACCTGGTCTCCTGCTTTGAAGGTATACTTCACTGCTTTTTTGTCATAGTGAGCCTTCAGCTTTCCCTTAGGTGCTTCCAAATTACTCCTGGCCAAGTCACAACCTGCATGCAGCTGGTCATTGAAGGACGCTACATACTGCAAAACTCCACCAGGAGCAGCTTTCTGTGAAGCTGACTGCAACAGCTGCTCTTTCACCACTTCAGTGGTCCTCTCACTTGATGCCCATTAACCAGCTCAAAAGAGCTAAAACCTGTAGCCAGGGCTCGAAATTAACGATGTCCCGGGGACCATAAAAAATCCTACTGGGACACAAATTTTGTCTGGGACAATTCTGGGACAGTGGAAAAAAATGTCAAAGTAAACTTCGAAATAGGTGTTATTTGCAAAGTCATTAATTATGAGTATCTAGACGTTACTTTGTCGTTTGAATAATTTAATAAAAATGTGTGAACGGCGAAACTACAGAAGGCTTACGTTCTTGCGGCACCTCACGATAGGGCAGTCAATCGCCTGTTCGTGCAAATCATAGAATGCATTCTACGTCATCCACTCTGCCAGTGGCTGCTGCTTGACTCGCGCCAATGCAACATTCATAGAGCCAGAGCGATAGACCATCATCAACGACAGTTAAAACAAGAAGTAGAAGAAGAAGAAATGCTGAGGTAGTTGAATAAACAGCCCCCTGATGCAAGCCCTAATACTGCCGACTCCCGAAACGACTGCCGACTCCCAAAACTAATATTCATATGTTTAATAAAAGAATAAGTATTTTAAACTTATATGGTGTGATGATTAAGTGACAAAAAAGGATCAAATTATATGTATTCTGCATAATTGGGGGGGCGATGACAAGAATTAAAATTTGGGACACTGTTGGTTATATCCGGGACAATACAAAGTAGAATTCGGGACAGTTGTGGGACACTGAGGAAAAAAGTTAATTTCGAGCCCTGCCTGTAGCCTCATTCAGAGTCTGTGACAGCAAATAATAAAAATAGCATAGCTACATCCCAGTCATTTGAGTAACCAACACAATAGGTCTTAATCATAGACTTTAAAGTTTAATGGTACCTCTCCATCGCACCGTGGGACTGAGGATGATAGGCAGATGACAATTTGTTTAACTCCCAGCTCGTGCATCACCTCCTGGAATACACCAGAAGTAAAGTTGGACCCACGATCATGTTGGATTTCTAGTGGTAAATCTACCCGAGAAAAGAAATGGAGCACAGCCTCCACTATGACCTTGGTCTTAATTGATTTCAATGGCACTACCTCTGGAAATCTGGTGGCCACATCCATAATAGTCAGGAGATACTCATTCCCTTTCTTAGATTTTGGCAAAGGGCCAACACAGTAAGTACTCTTGAGAAAGGTTCCTCCATGACAGGTAGAGAGCAGAGAGGAGCAACTGGAATTGTCTGGTTGGGCTTGGCCCACAACCTGACAAGCATGACAGCTATGACAGTACAAAACCACATCTTTATGCATTTTGGGCCAGTAGAAATGTCTATTGATTTCACTTGAGTTTTGCAGATGCCTAAATGACCTGCTAAGGACACTTCATGGGCTAAACGCAAGACTTCCTTCCTGAAACTCTTTGGCAACACAATTTGAGTCATAACGGTCCATGGTTCATCCGCAGGATGATCACGAGGCCGCCATTTCTTCAACAAGACTCCATCTTGGAGAAAGAAACCTTTACCCACAGCCTTCGTGTCCTCAGCATTATCAGCCATCTGTCTTAATGGAGCTACAGTAGGAGCTTTTCCTTGTTCTGATATAAGGGCTTCCTGAGAAAACTGGGAGCAGGGGACACCTCAACTAGCCTAGCAAAAAAGGTATCAGCCAAGCGACCAGACAGTTCATCCTGCTCGCTGGAATTTCCCTTTTTAGCAGCCAGAGCCTGAGCACGTGTCACCACACATGCCATAAACACCTCAGGATGTTCTCTCTCCAAAGCAATGGTCTCAGGGACCTCACAAGGTGTCTCACTCACAACAGGTGTCACACAAACCTGAGTATCAGCCAAATCACTGCCCAACACAAAGGCAACTCCTTCAATCGGCAAGGAAGGGACAATACCCACCACTACCGGTCCATTTACAATGTTAGATGCCAGAAATACTTTGTGCAGAGGGGCACTAACAAAACCACATCCTTCACTGGGATAGAAGCTTTTAAATAGGTGGTGGGCGGTACGTCTATGACACCCTGAACCATTAAGGACTGTGTGGCACCTGTGTCCCTCAAAATTGATATAGGGACCATTTTGCCATCAGGTACACCAGAAACTGCTCCTTTTGACACAAAATCTTCAAACTCCTTCACTATTGGGCAGGAAGGCAGGTTCAAACTGTCCACAGGGACCGATCTGAGTCTGGGCGCTAATCAATCCCACAATTTTCCCCATCTCCATTTTTCCTCTTGAGACAGGGTTAACTGGACTTTAAGGCCAGGTTTTCTGCAATAATGGAGGATGACATCCTTTTGGAAAAAATAAGGTTTCTCATATATTTTCCCTGGCCCTGGAGACTGAAGAGGTGGGAGCAGATTTTGTCATTACAGCCTCGCCAGGCCTGTCAGTTTCAGCCTGCCTCCTATCCTGTCTGCCAAACTTTCCTTTCCATGGCACTTCTGTGAGTTAACTCAAGGAATCTGCTGCCATAGCAGCTTTTCTTAACTCAGTAATGCCCATCTCATTTAGATGTATCTCCATATGCCGGGGTAAACTGGTTTTCAACTGCTCCACCAGCATAAGTTGCCACAACTCTTGAAAGGTGTGAGTGTCAGTGCTTGCTAACCACCTGTCAAATACAACCTCCTGTTGCCTAGCCAAATCAAGGAAAGTTTCATTTGATTTTCGCTGTAGAGACCTGAACTTCTGTCGGTAGGCTTCTGGCACCACCTCATAGGCTGCCAGAACCACCTTCCTCACAGTATCATAGTCTCTGCTGTCAGAATCATCTAATGCCGCATAAGCTTCCTGGGCTCTGCCCTCAAGCACACTCTGGACAAGCAATGTCCACCTATTCTCAGGCCATTCTAGCTCTTTGGCAATTTTCTCAAAAGTGTCAAAGAACGACCCGACATCATCGCGATTAAACTTTGGCATGAGTCTCAAACAGCTGGAAACATCAAATCAAGCTTCATGTTTACGTTGTAAGTCACTGTTGTTCACTTTAAGCTTTTCTTGCTCTAATGTCAGCTTTGCTAACTCAAGCTGAAACAGCCGCTCCCCCTCTCTCTTGCTCTGCTCTTTCATGTACAGGATCTTTTAGGTCCAACACTGAAATCAGGGTCTCCACAATCTCTGGCTTTTTAGTCTCTGGAGTGACGTCTACCTCACAATATTGAGTTACAGCAAGCAAATCTTTAAGTTTATACAACTCCTTGCACCCAAAATCACTCCCACAAAACTCCTCTACATTGACCGTTGCCATGGTTATTGTTATCAAATTCTCAAAAAATAAGATAACCAAAAGAGATAAGACTAACAAAATTACCTCTAAGGTAACTATTACAAAATAGCCTTACCAACAAAACATATAACCCGCAACAAGAGGTAGTTCATAGGTCACTATATTCCCAGAAATTGATATGAACAGGCAGCACACAGAGCGCTCACGACATTACTCGCAGACCACAAACCGATACACTGCAGTACACACCAGCAAAACACCTGCCACCATTAGCCAAGTAGCTATCGGGTAACCAGCCAAACCAACCCGTAGACCTATATCCCCGTTTTTAATCTCAACACACAATAAATGTAGCCACTAACTTCCGTTCTAGCTAGCTTAGTTTTACATACATACACAACCATCTGTTTAAAGTGAAAAGTTAGCACAGTGCAGCTATTCTTGCACGTAGCTGTATGTCCATGGCCTACTTCTAAACCTTGCAACATACGGCTTTTCCCGAGATGAATCCAACTCAGTTGCGCCTCTTCTCACAAAAGGAATGCTTGACTGTAACTTGCTGATGTCTAATCACCAACCAGTTTTATTGAACATTAATATACATTAATCTTCAAATAAATCACAGACAAGCGCCCCAAATTATGTTACGGACTAGTCGGGTCTAGGGGTTAAGCATGCAATACTAGTCCTAACCTGCAGTGTGTAGAAAAGATGAAAAACGAGGGGAGAAACAGAAAGGAGGACTGATTTTCAAGACTAGAGAAATAGCCAGGAGGTGAGGTAGCAGGCAAGAGTTAGCAGGTCCCTCCAACAAGGCCTCGGTCATATGGGTCTCAGCTCCTGAAAGCGGTGGACTCCGTCTTGGTATGTTAGTTCAGTTTAGGTTGATGGTGTTGAGTTGGAAAGGTGTGAACTTGTGTCCTGGACAGCGTGTTCAAAATGGCGTATCTGGCATTAATCAAGTCCAGGGGATGTGCTAGCACCCAACAGTGATGTCTTCTTATAAACACTGCTTAACCACACCTCCAATCATTTCTCAATGAAAACCAGTCCATGTAAGAAAATAAGAAGGGAAAAAGGCAAATATAACCTCCATCACTTCTAATAGCAACAGACAAGACCGCCACGCCACCCAGACGCCCACCACACAGCTCTAACTTCAAAATGACTGGACTCTAGAATGGGCAAACAGATTTATTTATTAACAAAAAGCATGGGCTGTTACCACCATGAATGAAAAACAGTAATAGTAAAATACATTCTGCTGATTGCATTAAGTTGTTAGAATTACCTTGTAGATATAGGCTATATCTTAGAGGTCCCATATTATCCTTGTGTTAAATATAAATTTGATCAGCATGGAACCCATTTTATTTGGAGAAACTATCTGAACAATCCTCAATTCCTGGATCAGCAAAATCACAAATAAAAGTAAGGAGGACAAAGGTCACAGTCAAAGTAACCTTTCAAAATTCCTTGCTCTCAACAATAATCATGTGACAGAAAACTTAGGAAAAGAATAAAGAGAAATACACATAAGATAAAACATGTAGCCATTTGTTTTCAAGTGTGTTGCATGATTAGAGCATTAGTACATTTCTTGAATGGATTAAATTACTGGCCAAAAGTTCCTACAGAGGTAATCAATCTAACTCAGATTGGCAGACAGTGTATCAGCTCACCTGATTCAGTATAGCTGAGTGGTAAACGTAAATGGACTGTATTTATATAGTGCTTTTCTAGTGTACCGACCACTCTAAGCGCTTTACAGTATGCCTCACATTCACCCATTTACACACACATTCATACACTGATGGAGGCTGCCATGCAAGGCACCAACCTGCTCATCAGGAGCAGTTAGGGTTAACAACGCTTTCAGACAAAATGTTTTGTCCAGCTGTCAACTTGTAGTGCTCTGATGATTAAGATATGCACCATGTTCACTCCTTTCCAGGAAATTCACATTCTGCAGAGCAAGAAAGTAGAGTACCATGAGATGGAACAAGAAAGAGACGAGGCCCTTCACAGATTACAGGTAGAACTAAAGTCATTGTCAAAATGTTGTAAGATTGCTGCTATTTTTCATTGGTCATCCTCCCTTCCTGCCATTTCTGCACGGCAGGAGATGGAGATGCGGAACACAGAGCTGGAGAGGCGCATCCAGAATACAGAGCAGAACTTAAATAGCTCCCTTGAGGAACGAGATCGCATGGACAACGAGATCCAGAGGGCAATCGAAATCCTGGACATCAAGATCTTTGACCTGAATGACCTCCGGCAGAGCCTGCTCAAGCTCATCGACAAATAAGAAGGGTAGAATGAAGTGATACAACCCTTCATAAAAGATGGGAGATACAGAGGATGACAGAGATCAATTATAACAGTCAGTCCAGATAGGACAAAAGTAAGAAGGTGCTGGTCCGGGTCTTCTTTAAGCACAAACACCACCTTGGCTCCAGGAAGATTGAAGCTGCACCAAGATCCTTTAGAAGCAGTGGCTGTACTCTACTCAACTAAGCATAGGATTTGACATTGCCTAAATACTGCATAAATACGATTGTCTGTCAAATCTAATAGTGCTCATGTTTCATGTTGCTTTTGTGAGTAACACTGAATGCAATACACTAAGGTAAGATAAGTACTTAACAGTGGAAGACAAGGACAGGTGGTTGTTGTTTTTCCATTTTTTTCAGAGGAACTCACTTTTGTAAAAAAAAAATGGGGATGCGTTTTCAGGATGTTTGATATGAATCAATGTTTCAGGTGGCAGGTGATATAACAAATTAGTGCTCTAGATATGCAGCAACACAAAAAATGGGTCGTAGAAACTAAGTGGACATTTTAAAAAAGGGTAGTAGAGGAAAATATTTTCATATTCCTATTTGTCCAGTCGCCTGAATGCCTGCATTAAATGCTAGTTATCATTGAGCAACACCGAAAAAAACTCAAGACTGATTTAATTGAAATCACACTGTTGTCCACAGTATTGCATTCTCTCTGACAATAGGGCTATGTCAGCTTTAATAAGTATTATCAAAAATATTTACATTTTCATTGTTTATACTAGTGAATTTGCATATAAAACTAAGTGGCCATTGTGGATACTCTCCTACATGAATATGCACAAAATGTAGGCAAGTGTCAAGGCACAATGGCATGTGAATGATAACTTGGCAAAGCATGAACAATAAATTCAAAAAATAAGGGTAGGTGTGATTATAATTGTGTTATTGCATTAAGCTACAAAACACCAAAGATAAAATATTAAGAGCACAAATGATGGGTAAGATCTTTAAAAGCTTGTCTAATTTATTCTTGTTCATGTTTATAAGGAATGTAATGTTATAAGGGTAAGTTAACTCTTAGGTAATTATGGGCAATTACTATACATTAGGCTTATGAATTTAGGACAATTGTGTGTTTACCACTTGACTTACATTAATCCATGCTACAAGTTGTCAAAAATAAGACCTCTGCTATAGCTCATTGTAAAATTTAAGCTGTCAGTATTTGGAATGGCCCTGTCTCAATACTCAAAGTACTGTCTGTTCACAAACCACTGACCAGATAATTATTGATGAAATTGATTCATAATTCAACACGCTAGAGTACACATTTAGCTTTGAATATACAATATGTTGCTTTTAAGGAAGAGTATTAATATGCCCTGTCGTTTTTCAGCACTTTAACTGCTGTTTAGCTGGGGGGGGGGGCAAAATCATGCATAATTAATCATTTAAAAAGTAGAACGGTACAAAAGATTTATCAGAGATTGAATTGTCTAATGTAATCTATTGCTATGTTTGTATTATTCTTCAGTCTGTTCTAAAATATAGATGTAGATTGTTATACCAGCTCCATGTCTCCAGCACTGGGTTGCTGCCATGGGGTGGATCAAAATAAAAGCAAGGAGCACAGTTATTTGAAATCATTTCATTTACTTTTTTTTTTTGCTGGGTAATTAATAATATTGTGTATCACCCTTTGCGCACACCACAAGTGACAAGAGCAGTCGACTTGGCAGTCATTAATTTTCCATGAGACACGGTGACAAGGAGCAACCGTTGCCATGTCAGTGTCCAGAGTGACAATTTGAAGTTGAGGTTAACTCGATGCAAATTAACAATGGGTTGCTGAAGCCGAAACTAACTGCAGACAGGAATTCCTTCTCCTTTTTACATCTCTATTGCAAACTTAATAAGCTACTGGGCATGATACTTGATGTCTGCAACACAGTCTGAACAACCACTCTCCAGCAATGATTATGGAGGGCTAGCAGCAACCAGCTAGCTTCCAAATAACCAATGATGCACTTGATGCGAGCACAGGGTTATAGTGGGCCATCTGAGAAATGAATTTGAATTCCTACTATGACATGTATTTTCAAAACCTGGTGAGCACCTTACCCTGTTAAAGAGACTATTATTTACTACAAGCTGGGCGACTGAGTCAAGCCTGATGCGATCTCAGTTTGATGAGGCTGCCCACATAATATTCTGTTTGCCACAGATTAAAAAGTATCGTGTGTACCCAGATGCATGTTGCAGCAGTTTCCACATGCGCTTCATCTTCTCCATTATATTGAGACGGCTGCCCCTTCTATATTCTTTAATTATGCCATTCAAATGCATGACATCCTCTGCACAAATGTGGAAATGAAAAAAAATCAACGACTTCATGTGTCTGTCCTTCATATGGGACAAGGGATTCATTGCACTGTGGCTGCATTGTAAGCCAGACATGAGTTAAAAGTAACTAATGTAGTTTAGCCAATAGTGGAGCAACAAAGCAGCAGGTCCCCGTTTTGTTTGTATCACGTGTTCTTCCAGCAGGCACACAACAGAGGAACTACCAAACTGGAAATCTAGCTGCATCAATATGCATCCAGGAAATAAGAAATACAGGAAGAACATCAAGAGAATTCTAGTGACCACCGAGAGCAAAGCTGCAGCCACAAAGGCAAAGAAATAAAAACCTGACTAATGTAGAGCTGAAGGATAAAATGAGTAGATGGAGGAAGTCTTGGCTTACATTCAACAACTCTTAGAAAATTTCCCTGATTTCAGCCTCAGTCACCATGTTCTAGGCAGGAAAATTAGGGAGTCGTCTTAGAAACAAATCTATAAATATCAATACTGCATGTTGAGTGCAAATAATGTGTAAGGGCAAGTCAAATCAAACTTTATATAATACAATTGTAAGACACCTATATAATGCATATGTAACCTGCACAACAGGGGAATGGGCCTATGCTTGCGCAGGGACAGTTTACAGTCTAATGTCTAAGTTCAGTGGAGATTGGTGTAGGTTTTTTTCTAGACCGGATTCTAGTACTCACCCCAAAGACAACACACACACTCGTGGGTATAGTTTACAATAAAAAAACCAATTTATTTCAACAGTTCAAAGTAAAGTTATTTCAACATCAATACTAAATTAGATGTGTTATATATATATATATATATATATATACTTTACTCTATTATACTTTTTAAAAGTTCTTCCTAATATTCTATTTATTGTCTATATCTATCTATATTCTATTTTATACCCTTCTAATATATTACTTATGCAGCCATATTCTACACTAACAAATTAAAGAAAATAATCCAAAATAAAGTATGAGTGCACTCAAAGAAAATAATAAAGAAAAGAAAAGGGGGAATGATTCAGTCTTCCAATCTGTGCAAGGTGCAATGTCCAGATCCTACCACAATCACAGGGGCAAGTTAATGTAGAGGCGATGATGATGAATCCAAATCCAGGGCGATGATGGGGGCAATCCAAAGGGGGTATCCAAGGGTTCCAAAAGGGTGTAGCAAGGGGGGTTGTTCGGGGTACTAAAAAACCAGTCAGGATTCCAGCAGCGTACAAAACACAAGAGAAAAGAGTCTTCCTTCTTCCTTCAACGGGAGATCATCTGTCTTCGGATAAAATCAAGATATCCTACGTAAATGGCTATGATTACATGGAACACAGAAAGCTGTTTACTTTTTAGCTTTGGCTAGCGGCTCACCAAGGAAGCTTCGTGGGAGGGATCTTTTTTGTCGTAGTTCAAATGTCCTGTAGCTCAAATATCCGTAGTTCAAATATCAATAATTCAGGTATCCATAGTCAAAGTTGTCCGTATTTCTAAATATCCGTATTTCTCTTCTCTATTGTCGACGGTTGTTTGCATGGTTTAAACTCTGTAGCTCGTGTGCCTCCTAGAGGCTACTCGTGGAACTTACATACGTCACAGGGTACATGTAATCATGTGGGTTACACATATTTATACTTTGTATCATCTAAACTGATAATCTGCCAATGATGAACAGCTTCATTTATTTAAATGATATATTTAGAATAACATCACATACCCGCTGGACCTACTCTCTAGCCTCCCGGATTCTTTGGACTCTACCACAGTCTTGTTGTGGAAGCCTTCCACCGCTGACAGCAGCTCCTCTTGGTCAACTCTGACACCAGCATGACCGCCTCGGCCGATGTTGACCGGTGTTCATGGCTAAAGGAAGACCCAGCCGATTTACAAAACATTATGCATTATTGAACAAAGATTAGTCTTGACAAATTTACAAGGCAATAGCAAACATTGCAAATTTGTATCAATTGGTCACCGTCTCCATTCTGAAGTTTAATACACATTTTGGTCAGGAAAGCAATTAGAATTAACACCAAATAGGCTAATTTATATACTGTGGCATGCTGTGGGGAAGAATGGATGACAGAGACGAGCTTCCTTTTTAATGCCAAACCTACATCCCATACACTGCACGACCAACAGGAGTGGCTTTTATTTTGACGCCAAACTCTTAACATTTAACAGAACCAACATTACAATGATCCCCCCCCCCCCGTGTAACTGTCAAGTTACACTTTACTTTCACAGGTATTTTGTCTCCTGTGTGTATCTAAGTACATTCTTTTTCCCAGTTCTCTGCAACAGGCTGTAATGAATTATGTTGGCTTGCGCACCTGTGTTTAGTTTAAATTTTATACATTGCAATTCCATTTTCAATTCAACTGTCCATTCAGCCGTCTGCGGCTGCGTTTGCACTACACCAACGAAGACTAGGTCCCTGATCTGTGACGTCATCAACCGCGTGCACTTTCTTCGATCTTAGCGAAGTGGTTCATTTTCCCACAGTTCTTGCACTATTTGACGTATGCAGGGCAACTGTGTGATGCATGCTCCGTTCCACGTCTTTTGCAATTAAACTTGCTTAGCCTTTTTCACTCTGGTTTTATTTTTCTGTTCTGCGTGTCTGCTTGTTTCACTGCATCCACGTGCTTGCTTTCATGTGCAGAGATTTGTGCATTACGCTCCTCATCATGCATTTGCAGAATTTGGGCTTTTGTCGTTTCCGACGCAATGCATATTTGGATAGCTTTTTCAAGAGTAATGTCAACTTCTCTTGAAAGTCTTTCTCTGCATCTGACGAGATCCCACAGACAACTCTCTGATAAGGGATTCTTGCAATTGTCCAAACTCGCACGACTTCGCCCTTAACTTTAGCTCTAATGTACTGGCTAATGGACATATCCTTTTGCACACAAGTGAAAAACTTGCACCTCTCATAAGTTATGTTCTTTTTAGGGTTACAGTACTCCTCGAATTTCTCCATTATTTTGTTCAGACCACGCTGGTCATCGGCATTCTCGAACGTGAAGGTAATCTTCTACCGCTTCTTCGCCGGCTACGTGAATAGAGAGGACTGTACCTTAGCTGGCTTGCTAGCGCATCCCGTTGCAACCTGATACAGCTCAAATCTTTGCCGGAATCTTCTCCAGTTTTCCGACAGATTACCGTGCAGTAGGTCAAGTGCAACGGGTGGCTTGGGTCCTTCCATTTTGCGATAGTTACTGTCTTTTTACTTGAGTTCTTCATTTCCGACACCACGTTTCGATGTGTTTAATGGAGCAGACACTGACTGGAACTCGGTGTCTGGAAATTCAGACACGTTTATTTATTTCCAGTCCCGCCCCGTAACTTCCACAACACATGGTGCGTCAGGCTGGCGATTGACAGATAATTATCATATCATGACATGATCACGGTGAAGTTGCTAGGTTGCTCCTGCACAGCAGTATTGTAGCGTAGCTCAAATCAAGCCTGCTGCGGGATTCGATCCGAGGCGCACAGCAACACAAGGCGACGTCTCTGACCGCTCGGCTAAGGGGGCCGATCCCACCAGCCAACCGGCCAGTGAGTCTTTTGTAGACAAAGAAAAGCAGCAAATCCTCACATTACAGAAGCTGGAAACAGCAAATGTTTGACATATTTTCTTGAAAATGTCAAACATCGGATTTCTTGAAGAAAAAAAATCCTCATTCCAATGTTTTTGTAATGCCACTGACAACAATAACAGGGGAATTTGTCTATTCCTCACCGACGAGACGGCACAGGTGCTCATCCAGGCTCTGGTCATCTTCCGGCTGGACTACGGCAACTCCCTCCTTGCTGGCGCCCCAGCCTCAGCCATCAGACCTCTGGAGCTTTTTCAGAAAGGTGCAGCTCGTCTGGTGTTCAACTGCCCTAAGTTCTCCCACACAACTCCCTTTCTCATCTCCCTACACTCCCAGTAGCTGCTCGCATCCAGTTTAAGACTCTGGTGCTAGCCTACAGGGCAGTGAAAGGAACAGCTCCTTCCTATCTCCAGGCCATGGTCAAGCCCTACACCCCCACCCGACCACTTTGCTCTGCTGCCTCAGGACGCCTGGTTGCTCAGAGGCCCTTGCTGCCGATCGAGCCGGTCACAGCTCTTTACTGTCCTGGCCCCACAGTGGTGGAATGAACTCCCCACTGATGTCAGGACAGCGGAGTCGCTGCCCATCTTTCGGCGCAGGTTGAAAACTCACCTCTTCAAAAACTACTACCCTGTTACTTGTTCTTACCACTTATTGTATTCACTCATTTAAAAAAAAATCTCTTTCTTACGTTTTTACTTTAGCACTGGTTTTGCTCTTAGATGCTTGTTTAGAGAGAAAATGCACTTATGACCTCTGATGACTAGTAGTTCTCCTGATTTCCTGCGTTAAATGCACTTATTGTAGGTCGCTTTGGATACAAGCGTCGGCTAAATGACTGTAATGTAATGTAACTATAGATGATAAAGAAACATTTTGATTTTGGGACGGTTCACATTCACTTCGGGACGGTTGAAGTTGTTTTTAGGAACGGTTCCGGGAGAGTGATGAAAAAAGTTACTCTGGAGCCCTTCTTGGGCAGCTATGTACAACTGCGGGGTGCGATAGGCTGGGCGTGGGGAGCAGTGGTAGCGGTCCGTTGGAGGTAGCCCTCCTGGTTGCCAGGGAGCAGTCGGTGGTGGCAGGCAGCAGGCATTCCCCTGTATTGACACTTTGTCTTGGTTTGTTTTTTTACTCCCCAATTGTATCTTGGCCAATTACCCCACACTTCCGAGCCGTCCCGGTCGCTGCTCCACCCCCTCTGCCGATCCAAGGAGGGCTGCAGACTACCACATGCCTCCTCCGACACGTGGAGCCGCCAGCTGCTTCTCTCACCTGACGGAGGTCCACCAGGGGAACACAGCGCGTGGCAGGATCATGCCATTCCCCCCAGTTCCCCCCTCCCCCTCCCCCTGAACAGGCGCCCCGACCGACCAGAGAAGGCGCTAGTGCAGTGACTAGGACACATACCCACATCCGGCTTCCCACCCACAGACATGGCCAGTTGTGTCTGTAGGGCCGCTCGACCAAGCCGGCGGTAACACGAGGCTTTGAACTGGCGATCCCCATGTTGGTAGAATAGACCGCCACGCCTCCTGGTCGCCCATCTGTACTGGCACTTCTGACCTCTAGGGGGCGGTGGGGCTGCAGTGCACTGGAGCCATCAGGGTGGGCTGGAAAACTCCCATCTCTGGCGGGCGGGCTCCGTCTTTGCCATGCCAGGTTTTCCAAGCACCAACGGGGGTCCGCTCAATGTCTCATTCCAATCTCTGGATTTCTCTCTCGAATCTACAGCCCTATTCCACTTCTGACACCAATGTGGCGAGCCTGCATGGAGGAATGGATGATAGAGACGAGCTTACTTTTTAATGCCAAACGTGCATTCATTTGACACCGGACTCTCAACATTTAACAGAACTAACATTACAATGACCCCCCCCCCCAGGGTCACAACTGGTGACGTCAGTCCAAGTCACGATCCTAAGGTCAGTGAGTGAACAGTCCTCTATCCAGTCCAAGTCAAATCCTCAAACAACAACACATCCCAACACGAACAGAACACCTGAACACGCAAAAATACAACAAATCACAACAATCCCAACTCGAACTTAGTCCCATGAGCCCCAGCACAGAACCGCCGACAGTCAAGATTGACCGCCTCCGCCGGTCGCTACAATGCTTCGAACAATGAACAGCAGCTGGTGTTAGCTGGGTATACCATCACTAACCTTATGATATTGCCTTGGCTGAAAACACCTCGTTAGCCACACAACAAATTGCCTGACAGCCAACCAAGTGTATTTCCACCAGATTTAATGTCAGTCAAACGAAAGGTGGCTGAGGTTTTATACTTCACTCGTCACACCCAAGTCGACAATTGGTGGCAGTACTGGCTGATGTGTGACGATCCAACAAAAACAGGACAGAAGCACATCGGCATAAGCCTTTGGAAATGACTGAGGTAGGCAATGTATGGAATATGTTTATTAGGCTTCAAGGACACACAATGTGTTTTGATATGAAATTTTAAATGTAAACACAACTTTTTTGTTTGTGGCAACAAGGAAAACTAAATTGGGTACCTTTAAGTGGCACACATCAAACACAAACTGGGAGGCGGCAACATGAAATCCTGCTGAAATTGAAGGGGGGGAACAAACCATGGAACTTTTGATGTTAGTGGTCTCTGACAACACTGAATTTATAATGACCCACTGACAGTGGAGCAATTACCTGGGAATTCTGTCCAATCAACTGACCAAGTGTGTAAAAAATGACAAATTATTTTGATTTTCAACTAAAATGTGATAAAGCAGGCTTTGTTCAAATGAACTGTTTGTTAATGGTCCAACTTGAAAACATTTTAGGCAGCGAGTGATTTTTGTGAACCATAACACTTGGAAACTTCTGTGTTATAATATATGAAAACAATGCCTATTTTGCTTGCTCTTCTGACAGAGAGCTACTTATCCATCAGTTCACATGAAGGCTGCAGAGATAAGGGATTTCTGGGAGACTATGGCTCACAAAGGCTTGCACAGATGCAACCATCCACATCTAAAAAAAAAAAATCTCAAAAACTCATCCACCATGTCCGTAGGGCAATGCGTATAACCAATGCAGACCGGTCAAGCAGGGCTGCACTGCCAACAACACAAAGCCCAAACAATGGTAGGATCCAAGGAGCTGACATAATACACACAGACAACAAAGCATAAAACACAAGGGGGAAATTGAAATACTGCATACATGGAATTTTTTAGCTCCATTTTTCTCCTCAGTTAATTTTCCTTGTTTCCATTTCCAGCTTTATTCTTGCGATTCATTTGGATATTACTGTATTGCTCTGTAAGCAGGCATGCCTTCACATATGTTATGTTTAAGCAATTTGCATAGGCAAACAGTGATGCGCACACCGGTCACACTCACTCACTAATGTGCCAGCATCAAAGCAAAACTAATCCCAAGCCAGACTCAACTTGCTAATAACGTTCATTGTGAAAAGCCCCACAAGGCTGAAACAAAAGGCTGGGCTAAAAATCATTCAAAAGTGCTGAATGCTCCGAGCTCAATCTCTTGAGTTTGACCTGACGTTGAATGCAGCAACAGTGTTCCAACATACAATCGTGGCACCTATGCAGAGTAGACAACCAACAGTCCCAACATGCCAAGGCTTTTGGTGCATCATTGCAATTAAAATGTAAACCATCTTGTCTTTCAAAACTTTCTCACATAAAAAAGCTGACAAATCAGCACAGGGATGTTGGTGAGCATGCTCATTAGTCATTTTGAAATTCACTGTTACAACCTTATGCCTGCCCTCACAGGCATAAAAGCACAGACAATTCATGTGCAACTGATTTTCTTGTGAAAAAGTCACTGTAAAGATAAAGTTGTGCCAAGTGACACATCTTTCCAGGAAAGCTGATAAAATGCTGAGGGCCCATCTGTTAGCGTGCTGAGACAGGACGCTGCCGGTAAACAGGAATAGGAGGATAATGACTTGATTCAAAAGAATAAGAGGTATATTTCAAATAAAAATTCTGTCATTATCTCACCCTGATGACAGCAGAAACATGGATTTTTGCTCCGTTTCCATAACACTGAAGGAGTTAGCAAACATAATGCCAGAGTACCTTTCTTCCAGACATTTGCAGTGAATGGTGGCCAGTTCGAGTTCCAAAAAAAGAAAAAGAAAAAAAAGACCATAATATTGCTCCAAACGCAATGCTGCACAATCAAAGTCATCTGGAGCCATACAGCTCTGAGAATGGAAAAGGCTGAAATTTGCAGTCAATAATGGTTTAATGCTTGCCATTGCAAGACTCGTTGAAGTCTGATTCTTGTACTGTACAAGTTGGAAGTGATCTATGGCAGATGAAAAATATATGGAGGATAAAGACAGTGAAGCAGTAGACATACAGACTAGTAGCTTGTCTGATATACTAACGGTTAAAAACCAAAATGTACGTCCCTGGGTGGGCTCGAACCACCAACCTTTCGGTTAACAGCCGAACGCGCTAACCGATTGCGCCACAGAGACTGGCTGCACTGCAGAGTGCAGTGGGGATTTGTCTGACCAATGTGGGGGATGGGCAGCACACACTACAACCAGCGTGATTTCCAGGGGGGAGGACAACACAAAAAAAATTTAAAATTTGGATGGACGGACATGGACACGCATTGAAGTGGCTGAATAGCATAAACATAGATCATATATCATTATTGTGGTGATAGTAATAATAGAAAAAAGGTTGCAGCTTCTTATGAATATAACGGAACTTTATTAGCCTTTTCACACAATTACAATTTCTCTTTTCACGGCTCTCTCCTAGATTCACACACACGCATGCATTTCATCAGAACATTTCATAAAACATAGGGCCTGACCTCAAAAAACAAAGATTTTCATAAAGCAAGAGTTATTAAAATCTCAAGACAGTGACACAACTCAAGCATTGCTTTACCGACATGTCGGTCACACTGATATGAGCTTTACCTGTGGCGTTCACTGCATTTCCTTTGTTTTTAATGTGTTTTTTTTTAATGGTGTAGATGCATGAAACATTTTCAATTATCAATATTAATAACCCCCCCCCGACATTTAACTTTTGCTTCCTCTAGGGGTGCGACGGATTTGTGTATTGTAATTCGAACTCTGAGCACAACTGCAGCACGTGGCAAAAACATTTTGGTAAACC
This sequence comes from Lampris incognitus, assembly GCF_029633865.1. Taxonomy (NCBI): domain Eukaryota; kingdom Metazoa; phylum Chordata; class Actinopteri; order Lampriformes; family Lampridae; genus Lampris; species Lampris incognitus. The sequence goes on from NC_079224.1 coordinate 25,772,535, forward strand.
ACTCTACCAGATACCAATGGCTTGACTAAGTTTACTGGTAAAAATAAATAAATAAACTAAATGTGGAGGTGAAATCGATACGTGTAGTGACATCATTACAGGTCCAAGCATAAGCTGCTGGCACCCTCTTGGAATTACTACAGTTTCTCTGTAAACCTTAGGAAAACCTTAGGGGATACAGCAACTTAACTTGACAGAGGTTCATAGTGACACTGACTACTCAAAGCAATAAAAACTACATTGATTAGCCACATTGTGTCGCTATAACTAAGCAATGTTACATTTCGGTTAAAAACTTGGGAATTTTTCGACCTTAGTGATGGGAAGTTCAACTCCTTCTACCGACTCGAGTCTGGACGAGTCACTCACTAAACGAATCGGATTTTTGAGTCAGTCATCCAGCAACTGGGGGAATGCCTCACAGGGGCCAGCGCCTACAGAGCATGCGCACCAGAGACTTCCGCCGGCCGACTGCGTTTAGCTCCCCTCCGCTAACTTGTATGGGCTAAAATTTAATTGTGCGGCTCTTCTAGACTTTCAGAATGTTATCGGACCAAATTCTGATAATGAAACGAGTCATTTCGCGGGGGTTAACGCTCAACATTTTTTTTTATCCATCTCTTAACAGCTGCTCCATGATTGTGTGCGGGAAAGATGCTCAACTGCGAGGAGTGCAGCACACAGACGGACAGTCTACAGCGCACACGCCAGAGTTGTAGCTCATCTTCAAGAAAAAAAAAGCAGCGGTTGCAAGCATTTTTTTTGACGACTCAATAATTATATATTAATAACTGCAAGGCGAACGTGAAGTGGTAAAAACGTTCTTACCGGGAAACAGTTATAATAATAATAATACATCAATCTTTTATAGCTCTTTTCTAACACTCAAGGTCGCTTTATAATAAATGGGGTGAAACAAGACAGCAGATTAACATAACACAAACATACAGGGGTGGATGGGAAGAGGGGCCTACGACAGGGAGAAGCGGCAGCCACACGACGCCAGCAGTACTCTCCCACTTAAACAGATACAAAAGGGCAAGAAAAAAAAACAGCACTGTGGTCGTTGATTTTCTGTAAGGGTCTACTCCCGTAGCCTATTCCTCTCCCGAGGTATCCACTAGACAGTGGCACTATTAACTTTGGGTTCGCGAAGCGAACCCTAGTTATATGAACAACGACAAAATGGCTGAGAGGGTTATTGCATTGTGACATCATCCACAATAGCTCGCTGGAAAAAAGAAAAACGATGGAGGTGCATTCCCTGTGCCAATCCCGGACAATATGACCCCCTGTGGTCATATGTCCTCCCACCGACCCCATATTGGCACGCCCACCGGAAGCGCTATTCCTCTTTGTAAGTCGAACCATCTCCAACTAAATGAGCACCACACCTGTGGCCCGGGTAGGAGGAGAACGGCTCTATTCTCAGCCATTTTGTCGTTGTTCATATAACTAGGGTTCGCTTCGCGAACCCAAAGTTACATTTCACGTACTGCAAAATGGCTGAGACGGTTATTGCATTGAACAACGACAGGATTCGTGCCTCCGTTCCCTAGCCGTCCAATGAACCCTTCAAACCCCTGGTGGGAAGGGGTATGCGTTCTGATGAGAGCATCCTAAGAGGCCTGCTCCAGAACAGCGTCGACAACCGACCGCACCTTAACGTGCCGGTAATAATGCCGTAAGAAAGTGGTCTCACCACTCCAAACCGCCGCCTGGCGGATGACCTCCCAGTCGATACCTGACAACACAGCTATCGACGTAGCAGTCCCTCGGGTAGAATGCGCCTTCAGCTTAGGAGCTGTTTTACCCGCTTTGGTATACGCCTCCGTAATACCATCCACCAACCTGTGTGCTAGCCTCTGGGTGGAAAGGGCATAACCTGGTTTGCTCACTCTGTAGGTCAACAGCAGCCTGTCAGACCTACGAATATCTGCTGTGCGCCGCATGTAAATGCGTAAAGCCCGCACAGGACACGAGAGGTGCAAGCGTTTCTCATCCCTAGTCACCGGTGACGGATGAAACGCGTGTATCACCACCGGGGCCCTATGCGTCAGGACAGACACAGTTTTGGGCACGAAGCTGGGGTCTGTAAAGAGCGTGACCATCAGATCACCAGAAAACACCATCCCCTTGATGGTGAGTGCAGTGAGCTCACAACCCCTCGCTGCGGTGGTAAGTGCCAAGAGCACAGCCAGCTTAGCCGAGACATAACGCATGTCTGCCGTAGACATGGGTTCAAAGGGATCTTTCTCTAGTGCGCGCAGAACAAGGGAAGCATCCCAAGTTTCAGCTCTCGTAAGCTCCTTAGCTGAGAGCTTCTTAGCACCCAACAGGTACTGCGTCATGAGCGGGTGCGTGAAAACCGTGCTACCCTCGATCTTCCCCCCGGAAGAACGTGAGAGCCGATACACAGACTTTGACCGAGGAGAAAGACCATAGTCTATCACTCCTACAGACCTCCACAAAAGTCAGTATAGGGCCAATCCCTACTGACAAAGGGTCCATGTCGCGTTCAGCGCAAAATTGATCAAATCGATTCCACTACCCCTGGTACCTGGAATACGTGGAGTCTTTACGCGCCGCTAAGATGACACGAATCACTTGCGCACTAAGTCCCATAGCTAAGAGCCTGGCTTTGTAAGCATCCACGCCGCTAATCGGGAGCCTCCTATCCAGGGGCCCTCCCGTAGCAGCCCTCCTGCTTGCGTGAGCGCGTCCGCCCACTCCGGGACGTCGAACCGCTCGCCTACTATCCAGGGCACTATTCGCGGAAACCACGGGGTGCTCGGTTCGTACGGGGCCACGAGAACTAACCGACCCCCTGTGCGCTCGAACTTGACCACCAGGTCTAGGAGGCACCTGCGCAGGGGGAATGCGTAAAGCATCTCCTCGGGCCATGGATCTAGTCCAAGCGCGTTGACCCCCAACGGCGCTAGGTCGGACGGGAGCATCGAGTACCAACGAGGGCACTTGTAATTGAGTTTCAATGCGAACAGATCCACTTGAGCTACCCCGAACCTCTCCCAGATCATAGCCACTATAGCTGGGTTGAGGCTCCAATTGTCCGCATGCGAGCCGCCTCTCGAGAGGATGTCCGCTGCTTCGTTGTCCTTCCCAGGAACATGAAGCGCCCTGATTGATAGCGCGTTGCTGTTGACCCAAATCCAAATTTGCATGGCCAACTCTCTGCAACGCTTGGACTTCATACCGCCTTGGCGGTTGATGTAGGCCTTTGCCATCATGCTGTCTGTCATTATCAGTATGTGACGGCCTACGAGATCCTGAGCGAAATGCTGGATAGCCAGCCAAATCGTCTCCGTCTCGCGCGCGTTGATGCGGACCTTCTCCCCAGACGGCCACACTCCTCGCGCTGTTTTGTAGCCAAGGATGGCCCCCCAACCCGAGAGGGACGCATCCGTATAAATCGTTACCTCGGGTCCCCTGGGGCCCATAGGGACCCCAGACATGTCCACGCATGCTCTGTTCCAGTGGTCTAGGTCCTGCGCTACCACGCGCGGGACCAAGATAAGATGGTTGTTGTACCGGCATTCGTTGCCGTATTTCAAGAAGTGAACTGCGAACCACAATTGCAGTCTCCTCATGAACAACAGACCTAAAGGAACAACTTGGTGAGCCGATGCCAGAAGGCCCAGCAGCCTCCTGATCATCCGATAAGTGACATATGTCCCCGGGACGAAATGTGCTAACGTGGTCCTGGTGGAATGCCATCTCTCTTGCGTAAGGGTTGCGCGCATGGATACCGTATCCAAACTCAGACCCAGATACGTTGCCTGGCACGAAGGCCATGGCGCGCTCTTCTTCATGTTGATAGTGAAACCCATGTACTCCATGAATTCCATCAACTCCTGAGTATGGAGTATTGCTTGTTCCGGCGACCGGGCCAACACCAACAGGTCGTCTAGGAACCATGCCAAGCGCATACCTTTGCGCATCAACACTCCGAGCGCTGCTTTCACACACCTTGTGAATGTCAGAGGAGAGAGGCGATATCCGAACGGGAGGCATGTGTACTGGTAACACAGAACCGAAGATACTTTGTGTCTTTCTGCAATCGGAAAATGATAGAAAGCATCTTTTAGGTCGACCGAAGTTAGCCAATCGGACTGTGTCACCATTGACAGCAGAACCGGTGTGCGTAGCATTTTGAAACTGACCTTCTCTACATACTTGTTGAAGGGTTTCAAATCTAGGATTGGGCGCATGCCCCCATCCTTCTTCGGGACCAGAAAGTAACGGCTGTAAAACCCGTCTTCTCTTTCTAGGGGAGGAACCACCGTGATTGCCCCTTTCGAGAGTAACTCTGTGAGTTCGTTGTCTAGGATTTGTGCTTCGGCCACCGACCCCGGTTCCGTATGCACTATTCCCAAGTACGGGGGTACAATACCGTTCTCGAAAAGGATTTGGTGTCCGTGGGCTATCTGATCCAAAACAGAAGCCGACGGGACCAATTCCTTCCACCTGTGTAACATGCGTGACAGAGGTCTCGTTGCCTCCTGTACCTTGCTGTTCAGGTAGCGCGCGTAAGTTGCGCGTAAAGGGTCTGGGGAAGCCCCGCCCGCCATGCCCTGCATCCATGGGGGGGCTTCGTTCTTGGAAAGGAGACCCAGATGGGGGAATTGGCGTTTTGAACCTTTCCAAATTACCATTTGACCCATCAGAGAGACTAAACATTGTCGCATCATAGTCCCCTCCCAGGGGCTCATTTGCGCTCATGTCATTATTATCCAATATTTCCAGCAGGGATGTTATTACATTGTTATCATCATCTTTACCTAAAGATTCAGACAGACAATCAGACTTGCGTTTCAAACCTTTTAAAACGCAATCACCAACATAAAAACTTTTATTCACATTCACAACCTTTGGAATAGAACAAGTAGACTGTGCATCAGAAACCAAAATAAAAGGCGCAGTGTTTAGCCCTGCGCACGCTGTGTCCCCTGAACAAGCGTCTATATCGCCGGAGACAGCTCTGGAATCAGTCTGTTGGTGTGGGTCGTAACATCCTGCCGAAACACGTCACTTGGCAGCTCCCTTCTTGGAAGTGTCTGTGCTGTCCGGCTTGGCCGCCTTGGCCGCTGGATCTGTGGAAGACTGGGAGTTTGGACGTGAGCCCTGTCCACGCCCGCGCCCCACTTTACCACCTCTTTTTGGATAAGTCTCTCTCCATTTCTGCTTGCGCGCAGGCTTGTCCCCCTGCCCTGTGCCCACCGCGGGCTTAGGGGTAGGCGGGTTCTTCATCATCGGGAGAAGCTCCTTGTGCAAGGTTTCGCGCTCGGCCTGGGCGGCCTTGTATTTGCTGATAATGTCCGGGGTCGTTCCAAACAGGCCCTGGCTCCCTGCGCAGGAGTGGGCCATCCACTCCTTGCAGAATTCCTCTTTTACCCCGGCTGTCTCTAGCCAGAGACGTCTGCGCGAAAGGGTGGAGGCAGCTGCGCTAGAACCGCACTCTAGAGCGATGGAATACAGCAGCGATCCCAGGGAGTCAGCTATGCGTTCCATTTCCAAGATGTACTCGCAACCTGCTTCGCTGGCCACTACGTCACCGAACTCGGCCCCGTCGATACCTGCTGTAGCGATGGCGGCTTTGCTTTGCTCGACGTTTGATAGGCTGCAGAGCTTGCGCATGTACGCCGTTATCATCCCAGCCGTTGAGACGAGCCCAGCTGCGCGTGTACTGGCGTGCCATGCATCACACGCGTAACGATCCACCTGTTGGCCCCACTGCGAAGGGTGTTTGGGAGTATCGCGAGACCCCACCTTGGTGTTAGGGTTGAACGATAAAACGTCCCTCTCTGGTTGCGGAATTTTCCAGTCTTTGTAGTTGAGGTTCCTAACCTCGACTGCTAAGACGTCAACCCCCTTCTGACTGAACTTTGAGGACGATTTAAGTAGCGGCCCCGCCTCCGCCCGCTTAAACGCTCGTTCGATGTGAGGATAAGGTGGTAGAGTGGAGTCCCTGACCCTCTCTGCCATTCGTGGAAAATCGGCTACCACCGGATCTTGAGGATTGCCCGGCTCGGTAACGATGTCGGCAGACTTGACCGCTCGCGCGAACAGATCGCGGAAACTGGCGAGGAATGTTTCGGACCCACGTTGCATGGCGTCGCCATCTTTGTTTGGTTGAGACGAACTTGGCTGGTCGTCTTCCACGCCATGATCGCCTACTTCCTCAGGCAGTGAATCCTCGGGTTCCGCACCCGCCGAATAACATGCCACGGATTCACCAGGGAGAGATAGGATCTCATTGATCCAGTCCTCTCTAACTATCCCGGATGGTGGGATGGCCTCTGGCTCCGGAGGGATGCTAATGCTAGCTGCCGTCCCGTGACTGTAGCTAGGAAGCATCGGAGGGATGTTGATAGCCTCCGCCCCATGGCTATAGCTAGGTAGCACCATGCTAGCCGCCTCGTTAGCAGGTGCGAAGGGATCTGCAAGTCCCCATCTTTGACGGTACAGGGCAGTCCACCTTTGGCGCCCCGATCCTCTGATGGTTTTACAGAAATTGCAGTCGATCTCATTACAATCTACATCCCTCAAGTAGCCCGTGTAGTGAACATGCGGGATATGGGAGACACAGTCCGGATGGGGGTCCCATTGGAGCGTCGCCGGTTTAACACACCCGCACCAAGCGTAGAATCCGGCCACATCGACCGGATTAACGAACATCTTGGCGATAAAAGGTAAGCTAACTATAAATTAGTATCTAATATACCAGTATATCACTAGATTACTTGCGTATTTGCAGTTTTCCTCTTAGTCCCAGCGATAGAGAAACAGCCATCGACCGATCTCATTTAGTTGGAGATGGAAAGAGGAATAGCGCTTCCGGTGGGCGTGCCAATACGGGGTCGGTGGGAGGACATATGACCACAGGGGGTCATATTGTCCGGGATTGGCACAGGGAATGCACCTCCATCGTTTTTCTTTTTTCCAGCGAGCTATTGTGGATGATGTCACAATGCAATAACCCTCTCAGCCATTTTGGAGTACGTGAAATGTAACCCATAGTTGGGGGGCTGGTTCGTGGGCATCAGGGAATATCCACACACCGTTGGACCTGTGTACCGCAGGTCTAGGGGCCAGACCTCCTCCGAGTCCCTTGCAGTTCAGCCAGGGTCCAAGGTGTACCCAGTTACAATGTGTCGCCATGAGGAGGCTCTACATAGGGCTTGCGGTAACACTTTCTATGAAGCTTGCATCTACACTGCTCAAAAAAATAAAGGGAACACCTAAAAACACAATATAGACCTCGATGAATGAAATATTTCAGCTGAAAATCTTTATTTATTAGACAGAGGAATGTGTTTAGAGCAAAATAACCCAAGAATGATCAATGGAAATCAAAATCATTAGCCCATTAAGGTCTGGATTCGGAATCATACTCAAAATCAAAGTGGAAAATGAGAACATAGGCTGATCCAACTTCTGTGGAAATTCTTCAAGACGATTCAAAATGAGGCTCAGTAGTGTGTGTGGCCTCCACGTGCCTGTATGCACTCCCTACAACGTCTGGGCATGCTCCTGATGAGACGACGGATGGTCTCCTGAGGGATCTCCTCCCAGACCTGGATCAGGGCATCGGTCAACTCCTGGACAGTCTGTGGTGCGACATCGCGTTGGCGGATGGTACGAGACATGATGTCCCAGAGGTGCTCGATTGGATTCAGGTCTGGGGAACGTGCAGGCCAGTCCATAGCATCAATGCCCTCGACATACAGGAACTGCTGACACACTCTGGCCACATGAGGACGAGCATTGTCATGCATGAGCAGGAACCCAGGGCCCACTGCACCAGCATATGGTCTGAGGATCTCATCCCGGTACCTAATGGCAGTCATGGTACCTCTGGCTAGCACGTAGAGGTCCTTGCGGCCCTCCAAGGATATGCCTCCCCAGACCATCACTGACCCACCGCCAAACCGGTCATGCTGGAGGATGTTGCAGGCAGCAGAACGTTCTCCACAGTGTCTCCAGACTCTCTCACGTCTGTCACATGTGTTCAGTGTGAACCTGCTCTCATCTGTGAAGAGCACAGGGCGCCAATGGCGAATCTGCCAACCAAGATGTTCTCTGGCAAAGGTCAATCGGGCTGCACGGTGTTGGGCTGTGAGCACAGGCCCCAATTGTGGACGTCGGGCCCTCATACCATACTCATGCATTCTGTTTCTCACCGTTTGAGCAGAAACCTGCACATTAGTGGCCTGTTGAAGGTCGTTTTGTAGGGCTCCGGCAGTGCTCCTCCTGTTCCTCCTTGCACAAAGCACCAGATAGCGGTCCTGCTGCGGGGTTGTTGTCCTCCTGCGGCCCCCTCCACGTCTCCTGGTGTACTGGCCTGTCTCCTGGTACCTCCTCCATGCTCTGGACACTGTGCTGGGAGACACATCAAATCTTCTTGCCACAGCACGCATTGATGTGCCATCCTGGATGAGCTGCACTACCTGAGCAACTTCTGTAGGTTGCAGATACCACCTCATGCCACCTCTAGTGGTGAGGGCACTAGCAAAATGAAAAACTAACCAAAGATCGGCCAGAAAAGATGAGGACAGGCAAATGGTCTGTGGCCACCACCTGCAAATCCATTCCTTTTATAGGGGTTGTCTTGCAAATTGTCTAATTTCCACCAGGTGGAAATTAGACCATTTACCAACAGGTGAAATTGATTCACAAATCAGTGTTGCTTCCTAACTGGACAGGTTGATATCTCAAAAGTGTGATTGACTTGGAGCTACATTGCATTGCTTATGTGTTCCCTTTATTTTTTTGAGCAGTGTATAACACCCTATAAGCATCTATAACGCCCAGACTTTCCTATGTGTATTACAATGACTAACGGCTATGGCTGAAGACTGAAATAGCACTGAAGTGTTATACATCTCTACAAAACAAGTTGGCTATGATGCATTATGACAGATAAACAGGCTGATGATGACATTTATAATGCATAAATCCGTTTTAAATTGACAATGTATCATAAAGGTGGTTATGAGGTGTTGTGAGGGCGTATACATGGTTATAACGAATCTTACAATGACTTACAGCTACACTTATAGGGCATTATAGATGCTTATAGGGCGTTATAGATGCAAGCTTCATAGAAAGTGTTACCCGGCTTGCTGTTAGAGAGGCTATGCACTGGCAGGAGAGAATTGCGTGCTCGGCTCTCCAGTTTGCATTTCTGCTAGCCAGCGGTGAAGGTTGAGAGTGAGACATTATCACAGAAGAGCCCAAATTTAAATGCATGGATGGAAATTACAACGAACATTTACAAAATGGAGAAGACAACTGCAATCATAAATGGGAACTATTTGAGTCACACTGGGAAAACTGGGTTAACTACATACAGTATGTAATGCCCCTTTGGCCTTATTTTATTTTCACAAATTAATGATCATGTTGTACAGAAAAGATCACACCCTAATTGTACATAGATTGTGTGTGCTTCTGAAAAGTATTGAAAAAGACATTTGTTACAAACATGAATATATGATGTACACATACATTACCTGAAATACATCTTATGGAAATGTTTGCTTGATGCTGACTATCAATAATTTTTTTCCCCTTTTAAAACAAAAAACAACAACAACAGAGCCAGACCAATGAATAGATGCTGTAATCACTGAGGCTACTGCCAGGTTGGTGTTAAAATCTTGTGGAAATGTTTGTTTGATGCTGAATGTCAATAAAAAAATAAATTACAAAAAACAACCCCAGAGCCAGACCAATGAATAGACGCTGTACTCAGAGGCTGCCACGCTGGTAGTGGTGCAGGGGTCAGGGTTTTTTAATACCCACACCCACCCAACCCACTATGAGAGCCAATCCACACCGACCAACCCACTAAAATATGCGTTAATTATCCACCCAAACCCGGGCCGACCCACAAACCTCCAAATGTAGGCTGCAGCAAAGTTAACAGTGTTGCACTATTTTTGTTTTTGGGCCGTTTGCCCAACATAATACACTGATTGCAAGGCATAGCCTAATAGCGTCTGGGTCTAGGCTACTAAATAAACAGAATAATTGTTCCAAACTGTGTTTATTGTTGAAGAGCAGCAAAACAAGTAACCCATCATTAAAACCATGAACTCAGTCTCCCTCTCTCTCTCTCACACACACACACACACACACACAAGCCTCTTCTTTCTGACCAAAAAGAATTTTTGCAGTGTAAACAAAACTTTGGGTTCGCAAAGCGAACCCTAGTTATATGAACAACGACAAAATGGCTGAGAGGGTTATTGCATTGTGACATCATCCACAATAGCTCGCTGGAAAAAAGAAAAACGATGGAGGTGCATTCCCCGTGCCAATCCCGGACAATATGACCCCCTGTGGTCATATGTCCTCCCACCGACCCCATATTGGCACGCCCACCGGAAGCGCTATTCCTCTTTGTAAGTCGAACCATCTCCAACTAAATGAGCACCACACCTGTGGCCCGGGTAGGAGGAGAACGGCTCTATTCTCAGCCATTTTGTCGTTGTTCATATAACTAGGGTTCGCTTCGCGAACCCAAAGTTACATTTCACGTACTGCAAAATGGCTGAGACGGTTATTGCATTGAACAACGACAGGATTCGTGCCTCCGTTCCCTAGCCGTCCAATGAACCCTTCAAACCCCTGGTGGGAAGGGGTATGCGTTCTGATGAGAGCATCCTAAGAGGCCTGCTCCAGAACAGCGTCGACAACCGACCGCACCTTAACGTGCCGGTAATAATGCCGTAAGAAAGTGGTCTCACCACTCCAAACCGCCGCCTGGCGGATGACCTCCCAGTCGATACCTGACAACACAGCTATCGACGTAGCAGTCCCTCGGGTAGAATGCGCCTTCAGCTTAGGAGCTGTTTTACCCGCTTTGGTATACGCCTCCGTAATACCATCCACCAACCTGTGTGCTAGCCTCTGGGTGGAAAGGGCATAACCTGGTTTGCTCACTCTGTAGGTCAACAGCAGCCTGTCAGACCTACGAATATCTGCTGTGCGCCGCATGTAAATGCGTAAAGCCCGCACAGGACACGAGAGGTGCAAGCGTTTCTCATCCCTAGTCACCGGTGACGGATGAAACGCGTGTATCACCACCGGGGCCCTACTCGTCAGGACAGACACAGTTTTGGGCACGAAGCTGGGGTCTGTAAAGAGCGTGACCATCAGATCACCAGAAAACACCATCCCCTTGATGGTGAGTGCAGTGAGCTCACAACCCCTCGCTGCGGTGGTAAGTGCCAAGAGCACAGCCAGCTTAGCCGAGACATAACGCATGTCTGCCGTAGACATGAGTTCAAAGGGATCTTTCTCTAGTGCGCGCAGAACAAGGGAAGCATCCCAAGTTTCAGCTCTCGTAAGCTCCTTAGCTGAGAGCTTCTTAGCACCCAACAGGTCCTGCGTCATGAGCGGGTGCGTGAAAACCGTGCTACCCTCGATCTTCCCCCGGAAGAACGTGAGAGCCGATACACAGACTTTGACCGAGGAGAAAGACCATAGTCTATCACTCCTACAGACCTCCACAAAAGTCAGTATAGGGCCAATCCCTACTGACAAAGGGTCCATGTCGCGTTCAGCGCAAAATTGGTCAAATCGATTCCAGTACCCCTGGTACCTGGAATACGTGGAGTCTTTACGCCCCACTAAGATGACACGAATCACTTGCGCACTAAGTCCCATAGCTAAGAGCCTGGCTTTGTAAGCATCCACGCCGCTAATCGGGAGCCTCCTATCCAGGGGCCCTCCCGTAGCAGCCCTCCTGCTTGCGTGAGCGCGTCCGCCCACTCCGGGACGTCGAACCGCTCGCCTACTATCCAGGGCACTATTCGCGGAAACCACGGGGTGCTCGGTTCGTACGGGGCCACGAGAACTAACCGACCCCCTGTGCGCTCGAACTTGACCACCAGGTCTAGGAGGCACCTGCGCGGGGGGAATGCCATCTCTCTTGTGTAAGGGTTGCGCGCATGGATACCGTATCCAAACTCAGACCCAGATACGTTGCCTGGCACGAAGGCCATGGCGCGCTCTTCTTCATGTTGATAGTGAAACCCATGTACTCCATGAATTCCATCAACTCCTGAGTATGGAGTATTGCTTGTTCCGGCGACCGGGCCAACACCAACAGGTCGTCTAGGAACCACGCCAAGCGCATACCTTTGCGCATCAACACTCCGAGCGCTGCTTTCACACACCTTGTGAATGTCAGAGGAGAGAGGCGATATCCGAACGGGAGGCATGTGTACTGGTAACACTGACCCCGGTAACAGAACCGAAGATACTTTGTGTCTTTCCGCAATCGGACAATGATAGAAAGCATCTTTTAGGTCGACCGAAGTTAGCCAATCGGACTGTGTCACCATTGACAGCAGAACCGGTGTGCGTAGCATTTTGAAACTGACCTTCTCTACATACTTGTTGAAGGGTTTCAAATCTAGGATTGGGCGCATGCCCCCATCCTTCTTCGGGACCAGAAAGTAACGGCTGTAAAACCCGTCTTCTCTTTCTAGGGGAGGAACCACCGTGATTGCCCCTTTCGAGAGTAACTCTGTGAGTTCGTTGTCTAGGATTTGTGCTTCGGCCACCGACCCCGGTTCCGTATGCACTATTCCCAAGTACGGGGGTACAATACCGTTCTCGAAAAGGATTTGGTGTCCGTGGGCTATCTGATACAAAACAGAAGCCGACGGGACCAATTCCTTCCACCTGTGTAACATGCGTGACTGAGGTCTCGTTGCCTCCTGTACCTAGCTGTTCAGGTAGCGCGCGTAAGTTGCGCGTAAAGGGTCTGGGGAAGCCCCGCCCGCCATGCCCTGCATCCATGGGGGGGCTTCGTCCTTGTAAAGGAGACCCAGATGGGGGAATTGGCGTTTTGAACCGTTCCAAATTACCATTTGACCCATAAGAGAGACTAAACATTGTCGCATCATAGTCCCCTCCCAGGGGCTCATTTGCGCTCATGTCATTATTATCCAATATATCCAGCAGGGATGTTATTACATTGTTATCATCTTTACCTAAAGATTCAGACAGTCTGTTGGTGTGGGTCGTAACATCCTGCCGAAACACGTCACTTGACAGCTCCCTTCTTGGAAGTGTCTGTGCTGTCCGGCTTGGCCGCCTTGGCCGCTGGATCTGTGGAAGACTGGGAGTTTGGACGTGAGCCCTGTCCACGCCCGCGCCCCACTTTACCACCTCTTTTTGGATAAGTCTCTCTCCATTTCTGCTTGCGCGCAGGCTTGTCCCCCTGCCCTGTGCCCACCGCGGGCTTAGGGGTAGGCGGGTTCTTCATCATCGGGAGAAGCTCCTTGTGCAAGGTTTCGCGCTCGGCCTGGGCGGCCTTGTATTTGCTGATAATGTCCGGGGTCGTTCCAAACAGGCCCTGGTTCCCTGCGCAGGAGTGGGCCATCCACTCCTTGCAGAATTCCTCTTTTACCCCGGCTGTCTCTAGCCAGAGACGTCTGCGCGAAAGGGTGGAGGCAGCTGCGCTCGAACCGCACTCTAGAGCGATGGAATACAGCAGCGATCCCAGGGAGTCAGCTATGCGTTCCATTTCCAAGATGTACTCGCAACCTGCTTCGCTGGCCACTACGTCACCGAACTCGGCCCCGTCGATACCTGCTGTAGCGATGGCGGCTTTGCTTTGCTCGACGTTTGATAGGCTGCAGAGCTTGCGCATGTACGCCGTTATCATCCCAGCCGTTGAGACGAGTCCAGCTGCGCGTGTACTGGCGTGCCATGTATCACACGCGTAACGATCCACCTCGACTGCTAAGACGTCAACCCCCTTCTCACTGAACTTTGAGGACGATTTAAGTAGCGGCCCCGCCTCCGCCCGCTTAAACGCTCGTTCGATGTGAGGATAAGGTGGTAGAGTGGAGTCCCTGACCCTCTCTGCCATTCGTGGAAAATCGGCTACCACCGGATCTTGAGGATTGCCCGGCTCGGTAACGATGTCGGCAGACTTGACCGCTCGCGCGAACAGATCGCGGAAACTGGCGAGGAATGTTTCGGACCCACGTTGCATGGCGTCGCCATCTTTGTTTGGTTGAGACGAACTTGGCTGGTCGTCTTCCACGCCCTGATCGTCTACTTCCTCAGGCAGTGAATCCTCGGGTTCCGCACCCGCCGAATAACATGCCACGGATTCACCAGGGAGAGATAGGATCTCATTGATCCAGTCCTCTCTAACTATCCCGGATGGTGGGATGGCCTCTGGCTCCGGAGGGATGCTAATGCTAGCCGCCGTCCCGTGACTGTAGCTAGGACGCATCGGAGGGATGTTGCTAGCCTCCGCCCCATGGCTATAGCTAGGTAGCACCATGCTAGCCGCCTCGTTAGCAGGTGCGAAGGGATCTGCAAGTCCCCATCTTTGACGGTACAGGGCAGCCCACCTTTGGCGCCCCGATCCTCTGATGGTTTTACAGAAATTGCAGTCGATCTCATTACGGTCTACATCCCTCAAGTAGCCCGTGTAGTGAACATGCGGGATATGGGAGACAGTCCGGATGGGGGTCCCATCGGAGCGTCGCCGGTTTAACACACCCGCACCAAGCGTAGAATCCGGCCACATCGACCGGATTAACGAACATCTTGGCGATAAAAGGTAAGATAACTATAAGTTAGTATCTAATATACCAGTATATCACTAGATTACTTGCGTATTTGCGGTTTTCCTCTTAGTCCCAGCGAGAGAGAAACAGCCATCGACCGATCTCATTTAGTTGGAGATGTAAAGAGGAATAGCGCTTCCGGTGGGCGTGCCAATATGGGGTCGGTGGGAGGACATATGACCACAGGGGGTCATATTGTCCGGGATTGGCACGGGGAATGCACCTCCATCGTTTTTCTTTTTTCCAGCGAGCTATTGTGGATGATGTCACAATGCAATAACCCTCTCAGCCATTTTGGAGTACGTGAAATGTAACCTATGGATACCAGTGGTGGCTGGTGCTAAAAAAATTTAGGGGGTGCAATTTACCTTGGCGCAGCACACCTGACAGCTGCTTTAATGTTCACACAGTCACAAAGTTATTAAGAAGGACAATATAGCCTATAGATTTTCTCAGGGTTCGTAGATGGTGGATGATTGATAGTCGAGACGAGGTGTCGTGGTGGGTGTGAACACGATTGACAGCCCCAAGAATTATCCCATCACTTTAGATCAAAAAACATTAAAATACCAATTCGCTGCCAATAAAAATGGGAATGTGTGGGGCGGACAGAACTGCACACCATAGAAAATCAGAAGGAAAAATTTAGAAAGCAGCCTCAGGTCACCGGCTCACAAAAAGTTTGGGAGCTTACATAAGGTATCATTTGGCCAGCGCCCCTCACCAAGAAAGTATATGTATTCAGACAGAAATCAACCAAATACCATTTGTGACCAATATTTAATGGCTGCTGACAGGCGCTCACAGACTGATAAACACTTATTTCATAATTCTTTACATTATACAACTAAATTATGTTTAAGTAAATTTTAATCTCTTGATATCTGGCGGCCTGTCCAGGGTGTCTCCCTGCCTGCCGCCCAATGACTGCTGGGATAGGCTCCAGCATCCTCGCGACCCTGAGAGCAGGATAAGCGGTTTGGATGATGGATGGATATTTGAAGGGGGCGGCACCCCAGCACCCTGTACTTGCCAGCCGCCACTGATCGATACCACTAAGAGAAAAAAAAACTCATAGATGAAGCCTCAACACTAAAACATGCCTTTACCAACACCAAGATCCCAAATTGATGATAAAACTGCTTGCATGCATGCATTTGTGTGTGTGTGAGTGAGTGAGTGAGTGAGTGAGAGAGAGAGGAGGGGAGAGAGAGAGTGAGAGAGAGAGACACACGCGGACTAGTAATGCACAGCCTAGCTTATGGCACACAATGTTTCTGTAAGTCATTTATAACTTTCTCAGAGTGCTGCTTTGTCACTTTTTGACCCACCCACCTCAACCTGCGATATTTTCTAATAAGCTTACCCAAACCCACCCGACCCACAGGTTATGGGTCAACGCGCGCGTCACTACAGGCTGGTGTTTACAGCAGGGCATTCACAGAGGATGGAGCAGGGCTGATTTAGCTATCAGCAGTTCACATCACCCGTTCTTGTCTATGCAATAGCACAGCGACACACCTGCATGCATAGCCTTTCATCTTGCTGCTGTCTTTCTTAATGTTTCTCTCTGCCTCTAGTGCATTCATGTTGCGGTTATATGCACCCCTCCTCCTCCCCATCACTGCCTAGTCCTCCCAGATCATCAGTTTCATCCCTTCAGCCTCAGGAGCCTTATCTCAGCAGAAGTCATCAGCCACCACCACCACCACCAGTGTCTGCACTTCATGTTGCTGCTCAGGGCTGATGCCCATCAATTAAAAAAATAAAGATCTCCCAGTTGAGTCTAAACTCTAAAGACTTTCTTGACAGCTTAATTTTCACTAAATCATTGGTTATAATAAACATCATCTTTACTTCATTCACCATGTCTCTCCTGATGAAATGACCATAATAAGTAATGGGTACACATTTTGCTACACATCACCTTCTGATTGAGATCATACCACTTCTGCTGCCTTGGGGCTGGTCTCCAGAACGCCGAACCCCAGAGCTGGCAAACCCCCTCAGCCTCGCCATCCCCTCTCCATCTCCCATGACTTTGTGGCTCTTAGGTTTAGGGTTCATCTAAAGATAACATGGAAACAAGAACAATAGTCAACTATGTATAGCAGCATTAATATGGGTGTGTTGAACAAGTGCGTTCTTATGTGTATGGTAGCACAATACTGTTAGTTAAGCAACTATGCTGATAACATGTTTTTTGTATTTAGATCAGAATCAGATTTATTGGCCAAGTATGTTAACACACACAAGGAATTTGGTTCCGGTCATGGGTGTCTCAAGCAATACAGACAATATACATATTTACACACAATACGTTATCTATATACAGATTATATAAAAGAAACGATACACAAAGTGCAAATATGTGTGGTAGTGCAAACAACAATAATGTGCATCATGTATAGAATTGAAATTGTGATGTATATGTACAACATAGTATTTGTAGATGTGAAGCAGGGTATAATAACTATCTGAAGAAACAAGATTAGCTATGGCATAGGAGATAATACTGGCCAGTTATTTATGAGGGTGAAGGCATGAGGAAAGAATAAAACGACATGGCTAGATCTACAACCATTAACAGCTGTCATTCTTACAGGCTTCAAACCCAGCCACTGAGGATGCACAAGCCAGTGCATCCTCAGTGCCGGTCCCAAGCCCGGACAAATGGGGAGGGTTGCGTCAGGAAGGGCATCCGGCGTAAAATCTTTGCCAAATCCAATATGCGGATCATAAATAAGACTTACATACCGGATCGGTCGAGGCCCGGGTTACCAACGACTGCCACCGGTACTGTTAACCAGCAGGGTGTCGGTGGAAACTATGCTACTGTTGGGCGAAGGAGAAAGGGAAAGCATGTCCAGAGGCAGCTAGAGAGGAGGAAGGGTAGGCATGTGGAGGTGAGAGTTGGAACTTTGAATGTTGGCACTATGACTGGTAAAGGGAGAGAGCTGGCTGACATGATGGAAAGAAGAAAGGTAGGCATACTGTGTGTGCAAGAGACCAGGTGGAAGGGGAGTAAGGCCAGGAGTATCGGAGGTGGGTTCAAACTCTTCTACCATGGTGTGAATGGGAGGAGAAATGGGGTAGGGGTCATTCTGAAGGAAGAGTATGTCAAGAGTGTGCTGGAGGTGAAGAAAGTGTCAGACAGAGTGATGAGTATGAAGCTGGAAATTGAAGGTTTATTGCTGAATGTTATCAGCGCATATGCCCCGCAAGTTGGGTGTGAGATGGATGAAAAAGAAGAATTCTGGAGTGAGTTGGACGACATGGTGGAGAGGGTACCCAAGGAGGAGAGAGTGGTGATTGGAGCGGACTTCAATGGACATGTTGGTGAAGGGAACAGAGGTGATGGGAAGGTATGGAGTCAAGAAATGTGGAAGGACAGATGGTGGTCGATTTTGCGAAAAGAATGGAAATGGCTGTGGTGAATACATATTTCAAGAAGAGGGGAGGAACACAGGGTGACATACAAGAGTGGAGGAAAGTGCACACAGGTGGACTATATCTTGTGTAGAAGGCGCCATCTAAAAGGGATTGGAGACTGCAAGGTGGTGACAGAGGAGAACATAGCTAGGCAGCATCGGATGGTGGTCTGTAGGATGACTTTGGAGACCAAGAAGAGGAAGCGAGTGATGACACAGCCGAAGATCAAATGGTGGAAGTTGAAGAAGGAAGACTGTTGTGTGGAGTTCAGGCAGGAGTTAAGACAGGCACTGGGTGGTAATGAAGAGTTGCCAGATGGCTGGACAACCACTGCAGAAATAGTGAGGGAGAAAGCTAGGAAGGTACTTGGTGTGTCATCAGGACAGAGGAAGGAAGACAAGGAGACTTGGTGGTGGAATGAGGAAGTACAGCAAATTATACAGAGGAAAAGGTTGGCAAAGAAGAAGTGGGATAGTAAGAGAGATGAAGAAAGTAGACAGGAGTACAAGGAGATGCAGCGTAAAGCAAAGAGAGGTGGCAAAGGCAAAGGAAAAGGCGTATGGTGAGTTGTATGACAGGTTAGACACTAAAGGAAGGAGAAAAGGACTTGTACCGATTGGCTAGACAGAGGGACCAAGCTGCAAAGGATGTGCAGCAAGTTAGGGCGATCAAGGATAGAGATGGAAATGTGCTGACAAACGAGGAGAGTGTGCTAAGAAGGTGGAAGGAGTACTTTGAGGGGCTGATGAATGAAGAAAATGAGAGAGAGAGAAGGTTGGATGATGTAGGGATAGTGAATCAGGAAGTTCAGTGGATTAACAAGGAGGAAGTGAGGGCAGCTATGAAGAGGATGGAAGAGTGGAAAGGCAGTTGGTCCTGATGACATACCTGTGGAGGCATGGAGATGTTTAGGAGAGATGGCAGTGGAGTTTTTAACTAGATTGTTTAACACAATCCTGGAAAGTGAGAGGATGCCTGAGGAGTGGAGAAGAAGCATACTGGTACCGATTTTCAAGAACAAGGGCGATGTGCAGAACTGTAACAACTACAGAGGTATAAAGTTGATCAGCCACAGCATGAAGATTTGGGAAAGAGTAATAGAAGCTAGGTTAAGAGGAGAGGTGATGATCAGCGAGCAGCAGTATGGTTTCATGCCACGAAAGAGCACCACAGATGCGATGTTTGCTTTGAGAATGTTGTTTGAGAAGTATAGAGAAGGCCAGAAAGAGTTGCATTGTGTCTTTGTAGATTTAGAGAAAGCTTATGACAGAGTGCCGAGAGAGGAGGTGTGGTATTGTATGAGGAAGTCAGGAGTTGCAGAGAAGTATGTAGGAGTGGTGCAGGATACGTATGAGGGAAGTGTGACAATGGTGAGGTGTGCGGTTGGAATGACAGATGGGTTCAAGGTGGAGGTCGGATTACATCAAGGATCGGCTCTGAGCCCTTTCTTGTTTGCAATGGTGATGGACAGGTTGACGGACAAGATCAGGCAGGAGTCTCCATGGACGATGATGTTCGTGGATGCCATTGTGATCTGTAGCGAGAGTAGGGTGCAGGTTGAGGAGAGCCGGAGGTATGCACTGGAGAGAAGAGGAATGAAAGTCAGTAGGAGCAAGACGGAATACCTATGCGTGAATGAGAGAGAGGACAGTGGAATGGTCAGGATGCAAGGAGTGGAGGTGACAAAGGCATTTGAGTTTAAATACTTGGGGTCAACTGTCCAAAGTAACAGGGAGTGCAGTAGAGAGGTGAAGAAGAGTGCAGGCAGGGTGGAGAAGAGTGTCAGGAGTGATTTGTGACAGAAGGGTACCAGCAAGAGTTAAAGGGAAAGTTTACAAGATGGTTGTGAGACCAGCTATGTTATATGGTTTGGAGACAGTGGCACTGACGAAAAGACAGGAGGCGGAGCTGGAGGTGGCAGAGTTGAAGATGCTAAGATTTTCACTGGCAGTAACGAAGGAGGACAGGATTAGGAACGAGTATATTAGGGGGACAGCTCAGGTTGGACGGTTTGGAGACAAAGCAAGAGAGGCAAGATTGAGATGGTTTGGACATGTGTGGAGGAGAGATGCTGAGTATATTGGGAGAAGGATGCTGAATATGGAGCTGCCAGGGAAGAGGAAGGCCAAAGAGGAGGTTTATGGATGTGGTGAGGGAAGATATGCAGGTGGCTGGCGTGACAGAGGAAGACGCAGAAGACAGGAAGAAATGGAAACGGATGATCCGCTGTGGCGACCCCTAACGGGAACAGCCGAAAGTAGTAGTAGATTCTTACAGGCTTCAGGTAGGCTAATAAATTCCATTATTCCTTGGGGGTACTTTAAATTATTGTTATTAGTCAAGTAGCTAGATAACGAGTGAATATTTACAGTAAAACGGAAAGTACTGTAAGCAAACCCACAATAGCTGTTGTCAACAAGTAAATACTGAATTTGAACATGCATTGAACAATAATACACTGACACTGCAGCACAAACCTATGTAACGCTACCATTAT
The DNA here is from genome assembly GCF_029633865.1 of Lampris incognitus. Lineage (NCBI taxonomy): Eukaryota > Metazoa > Chordata > Actinopteri > Lampriformes > Lampridae > Lampris > Lampris incognitus. Next base: position 25,793,088 of record NC_079224.1, read on the forward strand.
CTAGTGATCATAATAAGTTACAGTAGCTGTATGATTAAAGCTTAATATCGTGCTCATTGAAAATGCTGTATAATGTTATGCGACACTCTATAACAAAATGATAAAATGACTGTGTGGGAGGGATGGAAATATAACGTACATGACCATCTTCCCCAGCTTTTACTTTCTACACCGTTAAATTTTTTTCTGCTTTGCTGGCACGCAATTTGAGCATACATAATCCAAATTCACATTGGAAATAAGCGCAGTGATTGACGATATTTTTTCCCCAGCTTAATGTCGATTGGCTCTCACATCGGACAGCGAATACCATGATTGGATGATGACAACAGACAGTCCTGACAGAAGTAGTGCCAAAGAGACTGGCTGCTGTGCGAAGTACAGTGGGGTTTTGTCTGGGCAATGTGAGAGATGGTCAGCACATGGCAAAAACTTTTGGTAAAACCCCAATGCCAGATGCCAATGGCTTGGCTACCTTTATTGGTAGAAAATTAAAATGTGGGAGTGAAACTAATAAAATCGATACATGTAGTCACAATTACAGGTCCAAACACAAGCTGCTGGAACCCTATTGGAATTACTACGATTACCGTTTCTCTGAAAACCTTGGGAGATACAGGTTCCAAGTGACACCTACTACTCAAGCAATAAAAACGACATCAAGTTGCATTTTATATAGCACACAGGCTTTGCACGTTAACAAGGCCGGATGGGTTTCCATGGTAACTGTTCGAATAGATTTAATCATTTCAGCGCATGCCAGGCTAATCACATGCATAAAAATCAAGTTGTCACTCAAGTCAGATTGACGAATGGATTAAGTCGCTGACTAGTGAGCCACTATTGCAGCAGTGTTGTCAACCAGCACTGTTACCGTTGGCCTAACATGATATTTAACATCCTGTGAATTTACAACCATCACTCATGGCTGCTTGATTTTCTAGTAACAAAAGATGTGGGATGAGTGTTAATCTTAATACGACTGGTTATTTCTCCCAAATTTACTGATTACACAGCGGCCGTATCCACCTGCCACTGTTGGTGTGTGCCCAGCCACTACGCCAGCGGTCGGGAACCTATGGCTCGCGAGCCATATATGGCTCTTCCGGTGACGGCATATGGCTCCCAGACAATTTTGAGTTGAAAATTATTTTTTTCTCAAAAAAATCAGTTTGGAACTGATTTTAAAATACTTGTGATATTTCTTAATAATACTGTGTCATTTTAAAGTAAACAGAAATTAGTTTTGAAGATAAATTTCACGGGTCACGGGTCACCCGTGGGTCGGGTCGGGAACCAATGGCTCGCGAGCATGTCCGGGTCATTGTAAAGGTGAAGAAATCAATTTTATCAGATAGCCAACTAGTTTATCCGCTTCAACCCTTGTAACGGAAAAGATGGCGAAAAGAAAAAAAGACGATGATTACTGTGCATTCCAGGCTGCGTGGACAGAGGAATTTGCATTTGTGGAGAGAGCAGGATCTGCGGTATGTCTAATATGCAATGATAAAATTGCATCGATGAAACGGTCAAATATAAAGCGGCACTTCGATACGCACCATGCTTCATTTGCATCGAAATATCCAGCGGGGGACAGCAGGAAAAGGGCATGCGAGGAGCTACAGCGGAGAGTGCAGACGAGTCAGCAGCAACTACGTGTGTGGACCAAGCAAGGTGACGGGAATTCCGCTAGCTTTGCGGGGGCTTTGGCAATAGTAAGGAATGGAAAGTCATTCACAGATGGCGAGTATGCCAAAACATTCATGCTTGATGTGGCCAATGAACTGTTTGATGACTTCCCAAATAAAGACAAGATAATCAAACGAATAAAAGACACGCCCCTGTCAGCAAGAACTGTGCACGATCGTAGCATCATGATGGCAAATCAAGTCGAGGAAACACAAATTAAGGACATAAACGCCGGGACATACTTTTCTCTCGCGTTAGATGAGTCAACAGACGTTAGCCATCTATCTCAGTGCAGTATCATTGCCAGGTATGCTGCAGGTGACACACTGCGTGAGGAAAGCTTGGCTGTTTTGCCAATGAAAGGGACAACAAGAGGAGAGGATTTATTCATGTCTTTCATGGAGTTTGCTAAAGAAAAAAAACTACCGATGGATAAACTTATTTCTGTCTGTACTGATGGTGCACCCTGTATGTTGGGGAAGAACAAAGGATTTGTAGCGCTTCTCCGTGAACATGAAAAGAGAGCCATCCTAAGTTTTCATTGCATCCTGCACCAGGAGGCGCTTTGCGCTCGGACGTGTGGCCAGGAGCTTGGCGAGGTGATGTCTCTGGTCATTCGAGTGGTCAACTTTATTGTTGCCCGAGCTTTAAATGATCGCCAGTTTAAAGCTCTGTTAGAAGAAGTTGGGAATCATTATCCCGGTCTGCTTTTACACAGCAACGTGCGTTGGTTGTCAAGGGGGAAGGTGCTCAGCCGTTTTGCAGCTTGCCTGAGTGAAATCCGGACTTTTCTTGAAATGAAAGGCGTCAAGCATCCTGAGCTAGACAACACTGACTGGCTCCTGCAGTTTCACTATCTCGTGGACATAACTGGCCATCTGAACCAGCTCAATGTGAAAATGCAAGGTATTGGAAATACAATCTCATCCCTTCAACAAGCAGTGTTTGCATTTGAAAGCAAGCTGGAAGTCTTTCTCAGGGACATTGAAACAGGTCGTCTTCTGCACTTTGAAAGACTGCAACAATTTAGAGATGCATGCTTAGCAAGTGACTCCACTCAACATCTGGATCTCCAGCAGCTAGCTGGCTTTACGTTCAATCTCCTGCAGTCATTCAAAGCACGTTTTGGAGAATTTCGTGCGCGCACTGGTCTTTTCAAGTTCATCACTCATCCACATGAGTGTGCAGTGGACAAAATCGACCTGACATGCATCCCCGGGGTCTCTATCGGAGACTTTGAGCTGGAAGTTGCTGACCTGAAGGCATCAGACATGTGGATGAGTAAGTTCAAGTCACTTAATGGAGAGTTGGAAAGTCTTGCGCGACAGCGAGCAGAGCTGGCGAGGGAACACAAGTGGACAGAAATTAAAAATCTTCAACCTGAAGACCAGCTGATTCTTAAAACTTGGAACGAGCTTCCTGTGACATACCACACAATGCAGCGTGTGAGTATTGCCGTATTGACCATGTTTGGCTCTACATATGCATGTGAACAGTCTTTCTCGCATATGAGGAACATTAAGACCAACCTACGCTCACGTTTAACTGATGGAAGCCTCAACGCCTGCATGAAGCTCAACCTCACCACATATGAACCAGACTACAAGGCCATCAGCAAAACCATGCAGCACCAGAAGTCGCATTAAAAGTAAGACATATTTAATTTATTATACGTTAAAAATACTATATGGCTCTCAATGAAATATATTTAGAAATATTTGGCTTTTATGGCTCTCCCAGTCAAAAAGGTTCCCGACCCCTGCACTACGCATACACAAACTCTACTTGTGTCGTTTAAAAACACAAGGGGAAACAAATAACAGCTCAATACCACATTAGCCACTATTTTATAGAAGTTGTGAATTACCTCGTCTAGTGTATATGTGACGAAAAAAAACAAACATTGTAAGCGGTCAAAATTTCCTCGCCCACTCCCCACCGAGACGCCATCTTGTAAGTACTAGGTATGAAGTGAAGTATCAGTCAGTGCGTTCAAACGGGGTCGTCTTCAGTGCTCACGAGAAGAGTCCGTAGGTAGACGATCGGTATACGAACGCCCCCCCCCTCACGACATCGGAAGTGGAAATTTTCTGAACGTTCTAAATTCACGAGCTGTGACGTATTTGTTGACGTTTTCAGAAACGGTGGAGGCCACGTAAGTCCATTTTCCGGTGGATGGTAAGTTAATATATTGTAATTTTAGTCGTAGTGTTTTTCTTCGTAATTTTATAATATGTCTGAGGAAAATGTTGATATTCCCAACGGCCTCATTTTTTCGTTATGCCTTTGCATTTCCTACATTACGTTACCCGCTCGTTAGCTTGCTAAATTGTTAGCCTCATAGCTTCCAGACGACGACAGTAACGTTAATATTAGCTACATGCCACGTGGTAGAGCTATGACTGGTAGCGTTACATTTTGGTTAAAAAAAAATTCAACACCTTTCGGCATAAAGAGAAAACTGTCGTGTCCAAAGGTTCCTGGAGCATGTTCAACATGTCACATTTACAGTGATTCGCAGAGGCTCATCCTCACGTTACCTGGGCTCAGCCCAAAAAAGTAGAGGCAGCCGTCATGGGGAGAGCGGGAACAGGACCAAAATGCAGACAGCGGAGACAGACTGGGATGAAGCAAGACTTTAATAACAAAAAAGGTACTTGGACTGAAGCAACGGGTACAAAAAAAAGTACAGAAGGCATGGCTCACCAAGCCAATATGTGCCAACATGGGCAAAGTTTCTCTATAATACGACAATGTGCCAGGGCAACAAGGCAGGGAAGGAACAGAAATGGCAAGCCAAATAAGGGAATGGGGAACAAGAAAGCAAAGCAAGGGCAGGAACCGAAAAAAAGTATTCCTTTTCCGATAGATAACGAGCAAACTCCCTTTATGTAAAAAAAAAAAAAAGTCGCGCCACAGAAGCTGCCAATATTTTGCTGTCAATAGGTTTTTGTTCAGAGTCCAATGGGGGGGGGGTAATATTAGATAATCTCCGCCTTGTTAGCTCAGATTAAAGCGCATGAACGATGAGACGGCAAGCTTAAATAGTCACCGAAAGTGCCACGGCTAGCTGCCGCTGCCACGATTTGAGCCAGCCGTTGCTGGGAAAGATTCATGAAGAATCTTAGGGTTTACTCTCCGTATTTAGTCCACTTTCAAGTCAGTCTTGTAATATACTCGTTTGCAGAGGTCCGCGGTGGTGTAGCGGTCTAAGCATCGGCTTTGTGTCGATGCAGTTGCCCACCGGGGTCCAGGGTTCGCGCCCCGGTCTCGTCAGATCCGACTATGGCCGGACTCGATGAAGCAGCAATAATTGGCAACGCTGTCTTCGGGAGGGATGTGAAGTCGGCTTGTGTTCGTCACATGAATGCGTAGGTGTGTGTCGGAAAAAGCAGAGGTTTGGCCCGGATTCGCCTTGTCACGGAAGTGGGGAGTCGTCTCCTTCGAGACTGCCGACCGGAGAAATGCAGGTGAACGCATGCAGTACAGGGTGGGTGTTTTAACTAAAGTCGGGATCGATTGGCTGCTAAAAATTGGGGTAGAAAAAAGGAGAAGGAAAAAAATCAATCAAAATAAAAAAAAAACATACTTGTTTGCAAAGCCAAATTGATATGTTCAGTACCGGACACCGTAGAGTTGGGTAACAGGAAGTCTCGCGAGAGTTGCGGACAAGAAGATGGACAAATAAAATTTGCACTTAATAGAAAAGCCAGTGTGATTATTTATTAAATATATGTTAACAATGTATCAGAGTGGAGATTCATATACCCACCGACCGATAAAGAAATGGACACGTACGGCGTTCCAGCACCCAAGATGGACTGGGATTCACCAAACCTACCCGAAGCATGGCGGCGATTCCAGCAGCATACAGAGCAGATGTTCAGGGGCCCCCTGCGTGAGAAACGCGAACAAGAGAAATCCAGTGTAATATACTGGGATAACTCCTAACTTAAGATACATTATGGAGACCAAGACAATGGTGTATGTCTTGCAGTTCCTTAATCCATAGTCACTCAACAGCGCATGCCTACAACACAACAGAGAACACACCCATTACACTCCTCCCCTACAAAAAAAAACCCTCCCATATAGACGCATCAAAAGTGCAACGCACATGTTCACAGTCAACCAATCAAACTCAACCAGTACATTTCAAACCATTTTTTCCTTTACTTAGCTAGTTAGAACTTTTTTCTTTTAGAATAATGAATGTATGCCTTTTTTCCCCTTAACTAAACAAGGGAGAGGTAGACTACTCTACTCTTGTAGCCAAGTCCAAGGGGTTATTCTGCCCTTGCTGTAGAATTGGTTCCTAGACTACAATGCCAGTCTTTCAGGTTGGGTGCGTAACCGTTGAGGGTAACGGCGTACTACAGGCTGTTGGTTTTGACCGGCATAGGCCGACTCTTGGCTGAGCTGGGCTCTGCACAGCCAGTGCAGGGTTGTCCCTGGCAGGAGACCTTGGATTGTGAGTGAGTTCAGGAATGGACTCACTGGTTCCCTGAGCCTCCAGAACTCTTCTGGACTCAGCTGACAGCTTGGTGTAGTCCATTATCGGTTTTGGGATGTCACCAGAGTGTTGATATGTTGCTTTTTCTTTTGAGCGCAGTAGATGGGAGTGTGCTCCGTTCACATTGACCATCAGTCGTGGATTAGGCATGTGACAGGTCCCAGTCACCTCACCACAGTTGCTCTTAACCACTTCCTTTCCCTCTTGAAAGCTTCTCACCCTCAGAGTCACCTTGAGATAGGTTCCTCAGCTTTGATGCTGCTTGATCGTGGTATGTCTTCTGTTTGAGTTCTTTCTACTCTACAGTTCTCACAAGGCTTGGCTTAAGCAAACTGAATCTGGTTCTCAACTGACGTTTTAGGAACAGCTCCTCAGGTGGGACTCCTGTCAGAGTGCGGTGTACACCTGTTCATCACCAGGAAGTTGGCAAGACAGTGTTGTAGTGACGCTGTCATCTGCCTTCTCTCTTCACCCAGACCTTGCTTCATCAGTGCCGCTTTGACCGTCTGAACTGGATCCCTCTGCAGCGCCGTTTGATGCAGGGTGGCATGCTGGCAAGAGTGTCTGCTTGATTCCATTACTCCTCAGGAACTGCTTGAATTCACTGGAAGTGAACTGAGATCCATTGTCTGAAACTAGTTCTTCCGGTAGACCATGAGATGTGAAGATGTTGCGAAGGACGTCAATGGTCTTTGCTGAAGTTGTGGTCGTCTTGGGAACCACCTCCGACCATTTTGAATGGCTGTCAATGAGTACTAGAAAATACTGTTTGTCTTTTTCACAGAAGTATGTGTATTCTCTGTCATACACAGGTTGGCCACTTCCAGCTACTATGTAGTGGGGTTACTGCTGGCAGTTTTCTTTGACTGGCAGGTACCGCAGTTCTGAACTGTTCTTTCAAGGTCTTGAGCCATGTTGGGCCACCACACATAGGATCTGGACAAAGCCTTCATGCGACATATGCCTGGATGTTCTGTGTGTAGGTCATTGAGTAGCCTTGCTCCATGTGCTGAGGGAACAATGACCCTCATGCCCCATAACATGCAACCCTTCTCTTCAAATAGTTCTGTTCAACGGATGAAGAATGGTCAGAGTCTCATCTTTGATCCGATTTGGCCATCCATTCAGTGTGAACTCCCTCACTCGGCCTTTCTGTGTGCTTTGGGCTATGTCACTAGCATGCACAGGAAGGTCGTCAATGAATGAGAAGTAGAAAATACTGTTTACTTCACCCACTTCGTCTTTGCCTGGTCGTGGCAGCCTGGAGAGTGCGTCTGCATTTGCATGGTCTAATGGCTTGCGATACTCGATGTCGTAACTGTATACCTTGAGTGTTAGTGCCCATTGCTGCATTCGGAGGGTGGCTAAGGTGGGGATGGCTGACTTTGGACCCGGAATAGCCAAGAGTGGCTAGTGATCAGTGGTTAGTGTGAACTTTCTCCTGTAGCGGCACTTGTGGAACTTCTTCACTCCAAAAATGATGGCGAGAGCTCCCTTCTCCATTTGTGCACATTTACCCTCTGTCCCCGACAGAGTGTGTGATGCAAATGCTATTGGCTTTTCTCCCCCATTTCCCATTATGTGGGAAACAACAGCGCCGACTCCGTAAGGACTGGCATCAAAGGCTAGCCTCACCTGTTTCTTGGTGTCATAGTGCACGACTACTTTACTTTGTAGTAGGCCTGCACGATATATCATTTATGCATAGTCATCGCAATGTGCGCATGTGCAATAGTCACATCGCAGGGCCTGCGATATTTTTCCTACTAGTATGTAGCCTAAGGTACTCAAACTCATGTCATACTGCAACATTTTTGCTCTGTCGACTTTTAGCAACAAACTCAACACCCCTCACTCGGTTGTTTTTTTTTTAAATTTCTTCTACTTCTTCGTCGCTCAACTCAGGTCCGTCTAGACACGTTGACGTTACCTAGCAATGTTAGTGCTACGCGTGCGCATAAATGAAGAAGACGAATCCACGTGTGTTCGAGAGGAATGAAAATGGCAGAGTCAGAGAAAGGAGAGTTAAGGCCCAAACATACTCGGGCGGAACGTACGCGGAGTGTACTCCGCATGACTAAAAGCGGACGTCCGCAAGCCCTGTGCGCGCAAAACTTGGATTTTACGACCGCGGCAGAGTGAAATCACCAAAGCCATAACCTTTCACCTCGCCAAGGATATGACGCTAGTCAACAGTTACCAAAGACGGGTTTCAGAAGATGGTCCGCCCACTCGACAAGCGCTACGTTATACCATCGCAGACCTATTTTTCCCAAATCGCAATCCCAGGGCTGGATGAATGAGAACATTCACAGACATCCAGGGGCTGTACGACAAATGCAAGGCAGAAGTAGACCGAGAGCTGACACAAGTGGAATACTATGCAGCGACAACAGACCTGCGGTCAAGCCGGACAACAGAGCCCTACATCAGTTTAACAGTCCACTTTATCACTGAAGACTTTAAGCTGAAAACTCGCTGTCTGCAAACCGCGTTTTTCCCCAGAGGATCACACAAGTGAAAACATCGCAACAGAGTTAAGAGAAGCGCTGGCTGCTTGGGGGCTAGAAGAAACCCGACTAGTCTGCATCACAACAGACAACGCGTCAAACATGATCAGGGCGGCTGCTCTGAACGACTGGTTCAGGTTGCAATGCTTTGGCCACAGACTCCACCTCCTATAGCAAAAAGAATGAATGTGCATTATTGTGCATGCACTTTTTTTTACTACCCATGCCTTGTTTAATGTAATGCAATATATCGCAAAAGATTACATCGCCGCAATGCATGTTTTTGTCAATATCGTGCAGGCCTACTTCATAGCAACTGCATCTTTGCACGTTTCCTTACACTTAGCTGTCAGTTTCCACAAATTCCTTTAGCAGTGCATGCAGCGATTGCAGCAGGGTGGATAGATTTCTCAAGAACCTTTCATAGTCATTCGAGAGTCCAAGAAATGCACGTAGCTCTGAGACGTTGGTGGGACTTGGAGCATTCACTATGGCTTCCACCTTCTCCTCTGTGGGATTAAGTCCTTCACTGTCCACTGTATGGCCTAAGTACTCCACTCTGTTCTCCATGAACTTAAACTTGGCCTGCTTCACTCGAACGAAGATATTCTTCTCTTGACCCCACTGTGATCAGGATGTTATCCAGAAGCAGGTCACATGGTCTAGTCCCTGTAGGCACTGGTCCATCACACCTTGGGAAGACAAATGGTGCACTGGAGACACCATATGAGAGGCAGTGGTAGACATACAGTCCGCGACGTAAAAATTCTCAGGAGGGGTCCCCAACCAGCGTTCATCGCCATTATGTTATAAATAATCTGACACCAACAAAAAATATATAAATTTCGATTCCAAATGTGCACGTAATGTAACTTTCAAAAAAAATAAAGAAAAAAACCACAGCATTGTCACACTATAGATATACAAATTATAAGGCTAGTGCAAATGCTGCCACTCACATCAAAAGAAACTAAGAAATAAGTTGGCATATCTTTGTGTGGATGCTGGGAGTAACGTTCACTTTCGAAGAGCACAGACAGTGCACGTGCAACGCGAGTGGCATGGGGCCCCTACAAGGGAGGTTTCCTACTGTGATGTCATTGCAAATCGTCCATTGGTTGTTGAAAGTGGAGGGGATTGCGGTCACTGCTTTGGAGTGAATTGTCGGCCCTCAGGGACCCCCTACTGCCTGGGGCTTCAAGCAGTTGCCTGGCTTGCCAGTTCAGAAGCTTCACCTCTGGGTCTAAGGACAGGATGCTGTGTTGCTGTAAAGCCCACTGAGGCAAAATTGTAATTTGTGACATTGGGCTATACAAATAAAATTGACTTGACTGTAGAATCTGGCCACAAACCGCTGAAGCGATACTGAGGAAGCTGCTGGCAGCAACGCCACCACATTTACAAAAGGATATTACAGCTGCAAAGGTACAGTTAGGTCCATAAGTATTTGGACAGTGACAATATTTGCAGTGTTGCCCCTGTACACCACCACAGTGGATTTGAAATGAAGTAACCAATATGTGATTGAAGTGTGGACTTTCAGCTTTAAGGGGCTGGACAAAAATATTTCATTAACCATTCAGAAATTACAGCCAATTTTATATGGTCACCCCATTTTCAGAGGATCAAAAGTAATTGGGCACTTGACTAACAAGTGGTTCCATGGGCAAGTAAGACCCTTTCCATCATTATTCCATGACAAATTAAGCAGATAAAAGGTCTGGAGTTCATTCCAAGTATTTACATTTGGTAGCTATTCATCAGAACTCTCAACATGAAGTCCACAGAGGTGTCAATACAAGTGATGGAGGCCATCATTAGGCTGAAAAGGCAAAGGAAATCTATCAGATGGATAGTAAATACTTCAGGAGTGGCCAAATCAATATTTTGGTACATTCTTTAAAAAAAAAAAAAAAGGAAAAAAAATGCACTGGCAAGCTCAGCAACACCAAAAGGCTTGGAAGACCACGGAACACAACTACAGTGGATGATCACAGAATTCTTTCCCTAGTGAAGACAAAACACATTCACAACATCTAGTGAAGTCAAAAACACTCTTAAGGGGTATTGTTGTCCAAGTCTACAATCAAGAGACGCCTGCATGAAAATAAATACAGAGGGTTTACGACAAGGTGAAAACCACTGGGGTCACTTAAGAACAGGAAGGTCAGATTAGACTGTTTAAAAACATCTAAAAACCTATGTAGTTCTAGAGCAAGGTTCTTTGGACAGATGAAGCAATGATTAACTTGTACCAGAAGGATGGGAAAAGTGTGGAGAACAAAAAGGAACAGCTCATGATACCAGCATACCATATCATCTGTCAAACATGGTGGAGATAGTGTTATTAAATGGGCATGTATGGTTGCCAATGGAACTTGGTCATTATTGATGTGACTACTGAGAAGTAGCAGGATGGATTGTGACATTTATAAGGAGATACCATTTGCTCAGCCCGTTCCTCTCAAATGCCAGGTCCGTTGTCCACAAGATCGGCGATCTGGAGCTATCCGTGGCCGCAAACAACTCAATACGTAACTGCAACGCCATGATAATCACGGAAACTTGGCTAAACTCCTCAATCCCTGACACAGCTGTTGAGCTGACTGACAGGTCACTTCACAGACTGGACAGATCCAGGGATACCGTTAAGAACAGAGGAGGGGGGCTGTGTGTGTACGTGAATTCCAACTGGTGCACACAGTCTGCATTACAGACGGCCATTGTTCCCATGATCTGGAGTGTCTGTCAGTGTTATGCAGACCCTTCTACTTACCAAGAGAGCCAACAGTAATAATTTTGACAGCTGTCTACATTCCACCCGATGCAAATGTTAGCCTATCTTTGGCTCACCTCCACCAAACCATCAGTAAGCAGCAGAAAACACATCCTGACGGTGTCCATGTGATCGCGGGTGACTAACTAAGCATGCTTAAAGTTAGTTTCCCAAATTTACTCAGTATGTTAACTGCCCTACCAGGGGTAAAAAAAGAAAAACGCCCTTGATCATGTCTATTGTAATTTAAAGCACGCATACAAGACAGTGCCCCTCCCCCACCTAGGGCTCTCTGACCACCTCTCCCTGCCTACACCCCCCTCAGGAGGACAGCAAAGCCATGTACTAAAACCATTACAACTTGGCCTGAGGGAGCACCGTCTCAACTCCAAGACTGTTTTTCAAAAACAGACTGGTCCATTTTTGATCAAGGGGATCTCCAGGAATACACAGAAACTACTTTTTTTATATTAAGATCTGCATTAGCAATGTGACTGTAAACAAACGCATCTGTGTTTTTCCCAATCAAAAGCCATGGATGACCTCAGAAGTACGCAAACTTCTCAATGCACGGGACAGGGCCTTCAGGTCAGGGGACAGAGCTTTATACGCCACTGCTAGGGCTGACCTGAAGAGGGGCGTCAGGGCCGCCAAAGGGAAAATCGAGGACCACGTCTCGGATAACAACCCAAGTTGAGTGTGGCAGGGGCTACATCCTCTCACCAACTACAAAGGCAGCAAAAAAACTGATTACAACAAATGGAGCCCTGCTGGCAGAGGAGCTTAATAACTTCTTTGCCCGCTTCGCGACCACTGTTCAACAGCATAAGGTGAGACAGGTCTTCAAAGCAGTGAATCCAAGGAAGGCTGCTGGCCCTGATGGGATACCCAGAAACGTGCTCAGAGCATGCTGCCACGAACTCTCTGGTGTTTTTACCAATATCTTCAACCTATCCCTCTCGCAGGCCTCTGTTCCCACCCCTTTGAAATCAGCAACTATCATCCCGGTCCCTAAGAAACCATCCTCAAACAGCCTAACAGACCGGTAGCCCTCACCCCTCTGGTTATGAAGTGTTTTGAGAGACTAGTACTCAAACATATACAAACCCGTCTCCCTCCTTCCCTGGACCCCCATCAGTCCACATTCAGGCCAAACAGACCCACAGAAGACGCATTGTCCACCACCCTTCACGCTGCCTTGAGCCATCTCGAACAGAGGAACAGCTACGTCGGGATGCTCTTTGTGGACTACAGCTCCGCCTTTAATACAATCGTTCCTGACATCCTGATAAACAAACTGCTCACCCCCCCCCCCCGCCGCCCGTCTACTTGCAGCTGGATCAAGGACTTTCTAACAAACCGCCCACAGTCAATCAGAGTTGGTCCCCACCGCTCCTCCATCTCACCACAGGGTTGTGTGTTGAGCCCCCTCCTCTATTCACTGTACACCTTCGACTGTTTACCAGCTTTCCCTTCAAACTCCATCATAAAATTCGCTGACGACACCACTGTAGCGGGCTCATAACAGGCGGTGATGAGTCCGCTTACCGACAGGAAGTCCAGAATCTGTCTGAGTGGTGCTCTGCAATTATAGTCAGTTATATTTGTTTGTCCAATTACTTTTGAGCCTCTGAAAATGGGGTGACCCTGCATATCCATGGCTGTAATTCCTGAACAGTTAATGCCATATTTTTATCCAACCCCTTAAATTAAAGCTGAAAGTCTACTCTTCAATCACATCTCAAATACTTCGTGTCAAATCCACTGTGGTGGTGTACAGGGGCAAAGCTACAAATATTGTGGTCACTGTCCAAATACTTATGGACCTAACTGTATAACATCCACATCCTTCACCTCCCTGAAAGGGAATAATGGTGGCCGACACACTGTCACAAAAGTCCATCAAACACCACGACAGCCTGATGGATGGTATGAAAGCACAAGTGCACACCATCATCAGCAGCATTCCAGTAAGTGACAGCAAACTACAGGAAATCAAAGAAGCATCGGCACAAGATGCCCAGCTTGCTGCACTAAAAAGAGCCACAAAGGCTGGGTGGCCTGATAAAAAGGGAAAAAATGCCCACCCGACATCCAGGAATACTAGAACCACAGAGACAAAGTTTCTGAAATGGATGGCATAATGTTCGAGGGAGAAAAAAAAAAAAAGAAAAATCTTAATTCCTCAGAGAGAATATGATACAACGTAAACACGCCGGACACATGGGTGTGGAGAAAAGCAAGCACGAGACATACTGTTCTGGCCTGGCATGGGAAAGCAAATAGAGGCAGCAGTGGAGCAATGCAGCATATGCCAAGAGAGACGCAGCTCAAAACCCTAAAGAGCCCTTACTGTCACACACCATACCCGAAAGACCATAAGCAAGTAGTAGGGCACGGACCTGCTCACGTGGAACACACAGGACTTCATTGTCATAGCGGATTACTACAGCAGATTCTTTGAGCTGGAGAGACTACAAAGCTGCACTTGATCAGCAGTCACCGCCCAGCTCAAACCAGCATTTGCTCACCACAGCATTGCAGAAACTCATCGGCGATAACGGGCCATGTTACAGCTCGGATGAGTTCCGACACTTCAAAAAAGCACCACTACAAGCCCCCATTACCCACAAAGCAACGGCCTCGCCAAAAAGACAGTTCAGAGTCAGACAGCAAAACGCATCCTGGATAAAGCCAAAGCTGAACACATTGCCCCTTATCTTGGCTTGTTAGAATACAACACGCCTGTAGACAACCTGAAGTCACCTGCCCACCTTCTGATGAGTCGAAGACTACGCCTGATACTTCATGTGACTGCAAAACAACTGCAGCCACAAGTCACACCTCAGAAAGCTGTACACGAGAGGAGACAGTTTTGCTAGCACTGCCAGCAGTTTTATCACAACAGATCTACCAGACCTTTGCCTCACCTACCTGCAGGCACTCACATCTGCTTCAGACAGGGGGATGGATGGCTGGAAACCTGCAACAGTAACAGCCCACAGAGAAGTTACCACATACAAGAGAAGGACAGACACTGACGCAACTGCTGGGACCTCCGTGAAAGCAAGGAGAAGTCAAGCACAACAAGTGTCCAGCAGACAGAGCCAAACACCAACAACACACAGCTCCCACAGCCTGAAGCTGTGGAACACCCACAGACAGGCAGTCAGCTAGACCAACAGCAGTCTGGCTACACCACGAGATATGGCCACACCATCAGGCCGAGACAAGTCCTTGACTTGTAAAAACGGATTTTTTTAATTTATTTTTTTAATGTGAATGCACCCGTTATGTTCCGTTTACTAACCTGAAAGTCCCCATTACGTTTTGTTAGTAAGGGCTATTGTGTTAATCTGTTGTACCTTAGAGCATTTTGCTATCATTTCCTTTTTATTATTAAAAGGGGGATGCAACATACTCCTTTGCAAAGCCAAATTGATGTGCATTACAGGACACCGTAGAGTTGGGTTACGGGAAGTCAGAGTTGTGGACAAGACGCTGGATGAATAAAGTTCGCACAGTTAATAGAAAAGCCAGTGTGATCATTTATTAAATATATGTTAACAGTGTACAAGTCTCTTTGCATTTGCTAGCAAACAGTGATTCTTATGCTGATCTTTATAATGCTTTTGGTGATGTTCTTCTTCCTTTTGCCTCTTTATGCCAATGACATACTAAACTTTAGTGTAATGTGCCATTTTTCTTTATCAAATACTACTATGTCTCCTTCCATTCTCCAGGCGTTGGTGGTATAGTGGTTAGCATAGCTGCCTTCCAAGCAGTTGACCCGGGTTCGATTCCCGGCCAACGCATCTTTTCTTATCTATACTATAAACATTCTAGTCCTACGCAACTTATGTAACCACATTACACAGTAACCTGGGGGCAATTATAGTCTTGTCAGGGCAAAGCCGTTTTAAAATGTTGAGTCACTATTCAACATGATGGCAGAAGATTTGGTTATGACAAATCTAGCCTCCTTCCTTCAAATGGCATCATTGCCTTCTTAGAAAGGTTTCCATTTGGATTGCATATTTAGACAACCAATAATGGGCAACCTCCATGTGCTGCAACCACGCTCTTGGATAAAGATAGGACAGAGCCGCCATAAACGGCGACCTAAATACAATTTACATTAAGGAAAGACAACATCCCCCTCTAATGGCGAAAGATAGGAATGTCAATTATCAAGGATACATTAATGATGGCAATGCCAGTGAAAACTTGGGGAGTGCCACCATGGCAATTCTGTTATGGCAACAGTTTTGAAGCATTTCACTTCTAGAGCAATATTCATCTTACAGCCTCTGTACCATTAGTCAATCTAATAGGCCAACTTTCACCTGATGAAATCACTTTTGAGCACACTAAAAGCAGGAAGCCATCATTTCTACATGACAGTTAATTGGTGGTGTCGAGTGTACTGTATCTTCTCCATACATTTCTAATGTTTCACCTTACACCTGTTGAACAGGGTTATAGGCGCCAAATTCGGCAACTACTACTTTCGGCTGCTCCCGTTAGGGTTCACCACAGCGGGATCTTCCGTTTCCATCTCTTCCTGTCCTCTGCATCTTCCTCTGCTAGCCATCTACATATCCTCCCCTCACCACATCCATAAACCGCCTCTTTGGCCGAGAATGTCTGCAAAGCACCCAATCAAATAGTCCCCAGCACAGGTGCACCTAATCACAGGCCAACCAGTATGCAGGTGCCACTCATACTGGCTGATTGCAGGCCGATAGGAAAATGTCACCTGCTGATCCTCTGGCCAGTGATGCGTCAGTACCCCCCTCCCAGGGACGGCACCTGATGTACCCATGGCCCAGCCCAGGAAATCGCGGATGGGGGTCCGGTCCAAGATGGCCCGCGCCGGAACCCAGCACCGTTTCTCTGGCCCATAGCCCCCCCAGTCGACCAAATACTGGACGCTACGACGCACCCGGCGGGAGTCCAGAATCCCCCTAACTGTGTGGGCAGGCAGCTCATCGATCAGGCGAGGAGGAGGCAGGGGTGGGACTGGAGGAGACAGAGGGCTGGTGGAGACCGGCTTTAGGAGAGATACATGGAACACCTGATGGACCCGCATGGAAGCCGGCAATTGCAACCAGTAGGAGACTGGACCAACCTGTGCCACCACGGCAAATGGACCCAGGAAGCGCGGAGCCAGCTTCCGATTCTCCACCCGCAGTGGGAGGTCCCTGGACGACAACCAGACCTTATCCCCTGGCTGGAAGGAAACCGCCGGCCGCCGCCGTCGGTTGGCCTGCTGAGTGTCCAGGTCCACGCACACCGCCACACAAAGTCGGCTGCCTCTGGAATCCCCACGTCAGCCTCCTGGTCCGGGAACAGTGGCGGCTGGTACCCCATCTGGCACTCGAACGGCGACATGCCGGTTGAGGAGTACTGCAAGGTGTTGTGCGCATACTCCGCCCACAGCAGTTGCGAGCTCCAGGAGGACGAGTTGGAAGCAGTCAGACAGCGCAGCATGGTCTCCAGATCCTCGTTCACCCTCTCCGTCTGCACATTGGACTGAGGGTGGAAGCCTGAAGAGAGGCTGGCAGTGGCCCCAAGAAGGGAGCAGAAGGCCTTCCTAAAACGGGAAACGAATTGAGGACCACGATCCGACACCACATCACGAGGAGGTCATGCACGCAGAACATGCTCCATCATCAAGGCTGCGGTCTCCCGAGCAAACGGGAGCTTGGCCAGAGCAACGAACCGCGCCGCCTTGGAAAACCAATCCACGATGACCGACTTCCTCTCGGATCGAGGGAGGCCGGTGATGAAGTCCACCGACGGGTGGGACTAGGGCCGACGTGGGATAGGCAACGGGCAGAGCAGGCCGGGTAGCCGCTGGCGTGGGGGACTTCTGCTGGGCACAGGGGACGCAGGCTGCCACAAAGGAAACGTCCCTCCGCATGGTTGGCCACCAAAACTTGCAGCCGACGAACTCCAGAGTCCTCCTCTCTTTCCTGGATGGCCCACCAGACCAGACTAATGCCCCCATTCCAAGACCTGTGGCTGCACTGCAGGGGGCACATACAGACAGTCCTGCGGGCCGCCCCCAGGCCCTGGATCATTGCGCTGTGCAGCCACCACCACGGTCTCAATCCCCCACAGGACCGGTGCAATGATGCGGGATGGGGCCAGGATGGGCTAGGGGTCAGCACTCTTCCCTGTAGCATCAAACTGACAAGGCAGTACGGCGGCTTTGGTGTGTTTTACTGCCCGGGTAAGACAATACAAAGTCAAACCGGATTAAAGAAAAGAGCCCACCTGGCTTGCCAGGAGTTCAGCAGTTTGGCACTGCGGATGTAGGACAGGTTTTTGTGGTCGATGCAACCCACAAACGGATGCCCCGAGCCCTCCAACCAGTGCCGCCATTGTTTCAGAGCCTCCACTTCTGCCAGCGGCTCCCGGTCCCCAACGTCATAATTTCTCTCTCTGTGTGATTGAGACTCCGGGAGAAGAAGGCACACGGATGGAGCTTACCATCCGTGGGCACCCGTTGGGACAGGATGGCCCCGATGCCCACCTCCGACGCATCCACCTTCACAACAAAGGGCAGCGCCGGGTTAGCATGGACGGTGACGGGGCTAGATGTGAAGCACTGTTTGAGCCGGACGAAGGCCCGGTCCGCCTGGGGGGGGGGGGATCCAGCGGAACGGGGAGGAGCGCTTCTTGGTGATTTCGTTTATCAGGGCCGCGATGGTGCTGAAGACCCGGATAAATCTGCGATAGTAGTTGGCAAAGCCCATGAATTGCTTTACCTGCCTCACCGACTTGGGCCACTCCGACACAGCTCGCACCTTCTCTGGATCCATTGATATGCGGGAGGGGGAGAGGATGGAGACTGGTGACATGGAACTCACTTCTCCGGTTTGACTGACAGGTGGTGCTGCAACAGCCTCTTCGGACATGCTGGACGTGCTCGTGACGGGTCTGGGAAAACAAGAATATCGTCAAGATATACATACACGAACCTGTCCAACATGTCCCGCAGGACATCGTTGATGAGCGCCTGGAAGATGGCTGGGGCGTTCGCCAAGCCGAAAGGCATCACCAGATACTCGTAGTGGCCCGTGGGAGTGATGAGTGCCATCTTCCACTCTCGGATGCGGATCAGGTTGTAGGCACTGCGCAGGTCGACTTTGGTGAAGATGGTCGCCCCTCGGAAGTGTTCAAAAGCGGTGGCCAGCAGAGGGAGAGGGTACCAGTTCTTGATGGTATCTATGCAGGGGCGAAGTGTGCCATCCTTCTTCCCCACGAAGAAGAATCCAGCAGCTGCTGGGGAAGTCGATGGCCAGATAAATCTCATCTCCAAGGCCTCCTTAATATACTGCTCCATGGCAGCAGTCTGGAGCCAAGAGGGAGTACAGGTGTCCCCGGGGAGGGCTGGTGCCGGCACGGAGCTCAATAGCGCAGTCATAGGAGTGGTGCGGAGGAAGCACGGTTGCCTGCCGTTAACTGAACACCTCCCGGAGGTCCGCATACTTGAGGAATATTGGCTAGGTCAATGGGCTCAGTCTCCACTGCGCGCCAGGGCGTCTCCCGAGGATTCTTGAGGCAGGAAAACTGTCAGAGGGGGCCCCACCCCTCCAGCCGACCTGCGGTCCAATCCAGCTCTGGGTTGTATAAGGCCAGCCAAGGATACCCCAACACCAGAGGATAGGCGGGTGAGTCGATGAGGTGCAGGGAGATTTCCTCCCGGTGACTCCCCTCCAGGACCAATGTGACAGGGATGGTGCAAAGCCGAACCTTTCCAGACCCCAAAGGGCGGCCATCGAGGCCTGTCATGTTAATGGGCTCCTCCAAGTGTCGGGTAGGGACGCTCCACTCCTGGGCCCGGGCAATGTCTAGCACGTTACGGCGGCACTGGAGTCGACACAGGCGCTGAGCTGATGTGCCTGAGAGCCCCAGGAAACAGTGGCGGACAACAACATACGGGGCTGGGGAGGAGGCGGCATGGAAACTCGACCCGTCAGAATCTTCCCAGCTACTAATGGGTCTTGTCTTTTTGCTGGAGCCTTGGGACAGTGGGCGACGAAGTGGCCAGCCTCCCCGCAGTACCAACAGCAGCCCTCCCTCATCCGGCCGACACACTCCGCCCTCGACAGACTGGCCCTGCCAATCTGCATGGGCTACTCTTCTCCCAGCGGAGGGGAGGGCTGCTGCAGGCGCCGGGCAGTGGGCTGAGTGGCGTAGGCACCGAGCTGAGATCCATGGGCGCCCCGAATCCTCTTCTTCCTCCGCCGCTCACGGATGCGATTGTCCACTCGGATGGAGAGTTTAATGAGCTCCCCCAGGTCATCCTGCTGCTCCCTGGCGGCCAGCTCATCTTTAATGTCCTCCGACAGTCCGTGCTGATAAACAGTGAGGAAGGAGGCAATGTTCCAGCCGCTCTCTGCTACCAGAACTTGATGTTGTAGTCAGCTACTTTCTGTCCTCCCTGTCGCAGGGCGTATAGTCGCTTGGCTGCCTCCTGCCCCATCACAGGGTGGTCAAAAACTCGGTGCAGCTCCTCCACGAAGGTTTGGTAAGACTGGCAGGCGGGCTCACGCTGCTTCCACAAAGCAGTGGCCCATGTCAGGGGAGGGCCAGACAGGAGCTGTATAATAAACGCGACCTTAGCCGTCTCGTTTGCAAACTTGGAGGGCTAAACCCCAATGGCTAGCTCTCATTGGACCAGGAACTTGCAGCAGGTCTCAGGGTTCCCAGAATACTTCTTTTGGGGGGGGGGGCAGGTTCGGTTCTGAGAGTCGGGATAGAGTAGAAGGCTGGTCAGTCGAGGTGGTGGGGTTGAGCGTTGCTGACACAGGTGGTGCTGTCTGGGCAGGCTGTAGCTGCTGGAGAGCGGTGGTGAGGCTGGTGATGGCGGCCATCTGTTGCCGTTGAGCCTGGACCTGCTGCAGCTGGGAACGATCCGCTGTCAGCTGCTGAAGCATGAGGTGCATCGCTCCAGCAGACCTGGAGACGGGGCGGACGCTCACCTCCAGCCTGGTGTGCGCTTTGCCCAGAGCTGCACTTTGGGCGGTAATGGCGATGTGTAATTGCTCAAACTCTGCTGGGTCCATGTCTGGTCGAGTCTTGCTGTAACGCTGAGTATTTGGACCCAATTGCAGAGAAGAGACAGAGGCAGTTGGTCAAGTACAAAATCGCTTTACTGGACTTCAGAAAAAGCACACAACAAAAGGCTACAGCCAAACAGGGCAGGCAAAAATGCAAACTTGAATAAACACGATACAAAAACACTCACACAGAGGAAGCGGATGAGGGTTCGCGATCCAAGAGCTTCCGCAGACTTACATGAAGCCTGTCCAAGACTCGACCGGGAATATCTGCAAAGCACGAAGTCAAATAGTCCCCAGCACAGGTACACCTAATCACAGGCCAACCAGTACGTAGGTGCCACTCAAAACTGGCTGATTGCAGGCCGATAGGGAAATGTTACCTGTTGGCTGCCGATCCTCTGGCCAGTGATCGTGTCACTTAACACTGTCAAATAATTCCAACTATTTTGTATATACTCTACATTAAACATATACTGGTATGTCATGTCCATACCTCAGGTATGTGTGTAAGTAACCTGCTAACAATCTATTTCAGCATCTCTGATGTATATTCTCTGCACCATTGCACTTTATCGCCTCTTATTTCGCCTGTATAGTCAATCCTTGTGTAGATATCTGAAGATTGTTGTGTTGTTACTCTGTGTTAAGTACACAGAGATCCACGAAACCGGAGTCAAATTCCATGTATGTGCAAACCTACATAGTTACAATCACGCAATTAATTTTCAAAAAACAAAACCGCACGCCTAGCGGTCAAAGCGACAGCCGTTTTCAAATGTCGCAGTGGATTGGTCTAAAGTACAAGTTGGTCAGTTCTGCCATAAGAGCTCTGTCTGCAAAGCAGTACAAGCAGGTCCCATAGTGTGCACAAGCGCAAACTGACAACCACTCTTCACCCCCCCCCTCCCCCGCCACACACACACCGAAGGGAGAGATGCGGATCACACAAACCATATTTTCATCCAATATAAGAGCCAATTCTATATTTGAGGAAAAAAAAACATTTAATTCGATGCGTGTTTTCATTTGGGATAATAGAAAATCAACACAGCTTCGAATCAAGCAGGTCGAAAGTCGAAAAAACAAAAATCAGATAGCGAAAGAAAGTAAGACAAATAGGTGGGAGTTATTATTAAACAGTTCTCATGTGCCAATTACGGACAAAAGGGATTTATAAGACAACATTAGAAACGGCTATCGTACACAGCTTGATGAGGACAGCTCACATGCAAACCTTAAAAGTCGAACGCAAAAAAACGACGGTTCAGACAGCAGCAGGTCGGACTAAACACGATATGACAGCGATTAAGTAACGTTGAGAAGATAAAGTGAAATCATGTTCTCACCAGCCCCCCACCCCACCCCCCCGTCTGAAGCTCTCATAAGACAAAGTAAAACTTCAGTGTTGGGATCGCAGTAATTAGACGTCGTCAAAGAAAAGCCAACAACCAATCATTGGCTTCCATTTTTTCTCGACCCAACACCTGAGGGCTGAAGGTAGACTGGTGGTGCAGGTGGCTGTAGAAATCAAAACTAGCAGAGGATCGTCGTTTTTTCAAGTTATGGCAGATATGGTTCGTCCCATTTACTGCAGCATGCATCAAAGTGCCTGATGACCAGTGTGAGGGCAATTCTTATATGATGTTTGCTTACTTTTAATCTTTGACCATGTATTATCTATACCATGTTTAACTTTAGTCCAGATTGTTTAGATAGATACTTAAAGTTCATGTGTAACAGAACAAAGGTAGTGTTATAAACTGCTTTCTCCATGTGAACAAATAAAGGCCCATTTTTCTTTTACTATAGTCTTATACGTGAAGCGCTTCGAGATTCATCTCTGCAGATGAGAAGCACTATACAAACTCATCATTATTATTAACTGTTGGTTGACAACAGAGGAATGTGTGGGAAACAGTGTAGCAAAGTTTGTACACAGTAATTGGAAATGTGGCCTTGGTGGGACATGAGAAGAACAGACAATGGCCCTATAAGAGAGATTGTACCGTACTGATCAGCGCTTTGTGTGTCTTGTCATGAGTATATTGAAGTGTAACAGTACTGCAAGAGATTTTTATCTCACTCCTCATTTAATGTCAGGGTGGAATTAAATAACTGCCACGACACCAGGCATTTGGATGGATTGTTAGGGGTTTACACTAGCAGTGTTTAATGTTTCTATAGTCATAGCTTCGTTACATGCTGTTGCTTTGTTACTGTGTGTTGTGTCGCTTTGTGGTGTATTATTTACACCTTTCTGGATATAACTCATCTTAAAGCATCCCGTTGACAGGGTGTACAGATGTGAACAAAGATGAATGACAGTTTCACTTTCCAGTCAACAATGCCATTTTTTCTATACTGATGGCTCAAAGAATTCTGGTTCAAAGGATGAACAGGAGCTGTAATTTGCAGTTTCAGAGAAAGAAGTGTGCATCACATACCATGCTTGACATTTATATAATGGAGTATTTTGATGGAACTAGAGTGAATGGAATAGGTTAAGCCTAATAAAAGACTTACATTTACTGATTCTTACAAGATTATCTCTTTTTGGTCTAAATCAACAAGATCTAATCTTGGAAAAACTCCACATGCATGTAAATGTCATCCAAACTGGTGTGACATTGATGCGGATACCTGGTCATTCGGGGTTAAAGAGGACGCAATAGCTAAACGAGCTCCTTTAAAAAGATACACATGGAATTTCTATTCAGCAAATTTGAACCGAAAGAAATATGGAGGAACATGCATCAACAGTGGCAAAAATATTGGGATGGAGAGGTGAAGGCGAGACATTCATATCACATATAAGGTCAATACACAAATAAGCATCAGTAACAAAGAAGAAGTTATAATGGTGAGTTATGGGACATTGCAATTAAAGCAGTACTCCAAAACTAAAAAAAAAAACCAACAACAAACTATAAGATTATGTGCATATTGTTTGTGTCACACCAAGAGCAAAAATTAAGGAGCCAAATGCAGACAGCGGAGACAGACTGGGCTAGAACTGTCTTAATAAAACAAACAAACTTACAAAAAAGGAACGTAGATTCAGGCAGCAAAGCAGACCCAAGACGAGAAGTGAAGTATCCGGCTACCAAAAGTTAAACGCAACGATCTGACAACACACCAGGCCAACTAGGGGGAATATATAACTGCTGGTGAGCTAATCAGGGAAATGGGGAACAGGTGAGCAGGGCAGAACAGGCTTGCCAATCAGGGAATGGGGAACAGGTGAGCAAGGCAGGACAGGAACAGAAATGGCAAGCCAAATAAGGGAATGGGGCACACGAGAGCAGCGCAGGGGCAGGAACAGACATGGCAACCCAATCACCTAATTGGGGACAGGTGAGCAAAGCAGGGGCAGAAATGGCAAGCCAAATCAGGGAATGGGAAAGAGATGTGCCCAGACCACAAAACCATGACAGGACCCCCCCCCCCCCCATCCCTCCCTCAAGGGACGGTTTCCAGACGTCCCAAACGAACAGACCAGGGGCAAGCAGGGTGGAAGGAGGGGATCTGGGGGAGGGCTCCAGGATCGAGTGGTCTGGGAGTGGATGAGTGGGGCTAGAGATCCTAGGCGAATGGCCCGAGGGCTGGACTGACAGACGCAACCGATCTAGAGGGCGACCAGGATGCAGGTTGAAGGGTGGAGCAGTCCCGGCGGGGTGGATGACCTGTAGGCCGGTGATGTGGAGGGATCAACCGCTCGGGAAATCAGCGGCACGGACTGGACCGCCGGCGGGAGGCCGGCGACGTAAGGAGAGCCGCCGCTCGGGGGACCGGCGGCGTGGACACGACAGCCGCTCAGGAGGCTGGCGGCGCAGACAGGACAGCCGCTCGGGAAGCTTGTAGCGCGGACAGGACAGCCTCTCGGGAAGCTGGTGGCGTGTGCAGGACAGCCGCTCGGGGAGCCAGCGACGTGGACAGGACGGAGGCGGGACCGCTTGAGGTGCCGGCATCGGAGGCGGGACCGCTTGGGGTACCAGCGTCGGAGGCGGGACAGCCACTCAGGGTACGGGCATCGGAGGCGGGACAGTCACTCGGGGTACTGGCATCGGAGGCGGGACCGCTCGGGGCACGGGAATCCGCGGCGCGGCCACTTGGGGCGGAGGTGTCGGTGGCCGGACCGCTCGGGGTGCAGGCGTCAGCGCCACTTGAAACATGGAAAGCCGGGCCGCTTGAGACATGGACGGCCGGGTCACTTGAGACATGAAAGGCCGGGCCGATTGAGACATGGAAGGCTGGGCAGCTTGAGACGTGGAAGGCTGGGCAGCGGAGACGCCGTAGCGCCGAGCAGCTGAGACTCTAGGACGCCGGGCAGCTGTATATTTGCCTGCATTTAATTAAAATAATATCAAGTATCATATAGTAAAACCTGTTCAACATGTAAATTTATGTCAAAATTAAAGCAAAGTTCTCTGCACAAATGTTATTCGGAAAAACGTTAAAAATATAAAAAAAGTATACACATCAAGAAATATACAACATTTACGGACTTCTGCAGATTATCTACCGATGTAGCTGTAAATAATTGCGACGGAGGCTTTATTTAGCTTTTGTCGTTTTTAATGAATCACCGTCAGGCAACACACCAACACTCGTACACTCTTCTGGAACTTCCCCGAGGTCACCTAGCCCTTATGGTTTCCTGTATAACGTATATCACACAGTATATGCACTATGTACAAAAGTATTGGGACACACCTCTTAATCATTGAATTCAGGTGTTTCATTCAGACCCATTGCCACAAGTGTATAAAATCAAGCAGCTAGCCATGCAGTCTGCATTTACAAACATTTGTGAAAGAATGGGTCGTTCTGAAGACCTCAGTGTGGTGGCCAGTGATACAGAGAAATTGCAACAACAAAAAAGTCAATGAGACGAGGATCCTTCAAAATAAGACTTTTATGACGTATCAACAAAGTCTGAGTCAGGTCTGCAGAGTGACTGAAAATCAGACAAAAGCCTCCCTGTCTTTATACCATTTACAAATCTAGTGAATAATCTACTTGTGTCAGTCAATGCCCAGCTGTTAATCAGGGACCTTGTTGATCAGGACATGTTGGTGGAGCAGGAGCCTCTCTATCAATGTAAGGATAACTTTAGGATGTCTCCAGTCATCCCCCTTTGACAGTCTAATGGTTTTCTTGATATGCTACTACTACTGCTACTACTGTTTCCTGCATAATAATGGTTACACTTACATGATGGAATGTCACTTATCATACTTTTGGGCATAAACAAGTTTATCTTCCACTAACGATTTGTCCTAGTTATATGGCCTTGTGCTACTTGCCACAATTGCTTGTCACTCTAGTCACATGAAATGACAGATACCCACATGTGCCCTTACGTACTACCATATATTTCCCCCCTTTGAGGCCTACAAGGCCTCAACCTTGCTTTAAGACCTCTCTTTGTCCTTCCTTTACTTACACTTTCTTTTTCTTCCAACTTTTCTCTTAACACTCTCGTTTTTGTTCGTATTATTCCTCACTATTTTTTTTCTAAAGTGCTTTAAGCACTGCTAGCATGTCTACCTATGATCAGCCATGATAATCTTTCTTTCATACAGTATATCATACAATAACTAGTTTTTTTCATTTCGTTTTTCATAAACACTCATCCTTGTTATGACAGGGCAGAATCCAGTCTACTGGGAGTGCCATTCTCACTTACAGTAGGGTAACGTCACTGTCGCCCTAATTTTTGTCCGGTTTCTTGAGCTTAGGGAAAAGAGAGCGCCTAGTGCAGTTTCTCACCCTTCCATGTGCACCAGTTACAAAACGGGGGACAGATCAGTTCCCTTTCTGTATGTCGGCCGTTTGTTGTGCTGTCATCTATCTCTGCTGGTTCTGTTGCCAATAAGATCTGGAATGGTCCGGTCCACCTCCGTTGCTTCCAATCTTTTCTTCTTAGGTCCTTCACCACTATCCAGTCCCCTGGCCTCAAGTCATGTAGTGGTCTGGATGCTGGCTGGGGAAAGACTGCTTTAACCTGCTCATGGATATCAGAAAGCACAAGGGAGAGGTGTGCACAATAACATTTCATCGTCACAATGGTTAGTTTGTGGGAGTTGCCGTTTAACAGGTCCAATCCCAGTATTGAGTGGTATATTTTCCATAATGCTGGTCAGCTGGGTCTTTCACCCTGTCACTGACATGTGTTTTGAGAAACTGAGTTCTATTCCTACAGTTGTCCAATTGTGAGTTTTGGGCTGGTTTTTGGTAAAAAAGGCATGATTACCTAATGTGTTTAGGATCCAACTTCTTGTGGGAAATTTTAGTTATATGGACCATAACTAAAATCTATGGTGTATTTTAGTTATACTGTGGTTTCATCGTCTTCCCTTATGCTGACATCCTCATCCTCATCATCTATATACCTGGGTATGGAATATAAATCCAGATATAAGTCCGGGTAACCTTTCCCTGAATTGGGAGGTATTATGATCATTTGTTTACTTAGGCCTCTCAGTACTAGGGATCTCAGAACGGGTATGCAACAGCAGAATAGACATCCCAATCCGAGAAAGCAAATAAGTGCTGTTGCTCCTACCTTTATTAGGGTTGCTCCCCACTTTCCCCAATTGAGTTCTAACCATGAAAACCAGTCCTGCCCAACTCCAGCATTGTCTTCTGCCTCCGTTCTTAGGTCCTTTAATTTGTTCATGGCTTTTGTAAATGAAGCTGCAGGTGATGTGTTGTTTGGAATAAAGGTGCAACACAATTCTCCAAAGAAGGCACAAACTCCTTTTTCAGCTAGTAGCCAATCTAAAGCCTTTCTGTTCTGCCAAGTGATTGCACTGGTGGCCTGTAGTTGTGCTCCCAATGCTGAGAGAGCATTGTCAGTATAATGAATGAATCTTTGTTGATTATAATACAAATAATTAATCCATTCCGTGTTCTTGTTTTGCGAGATCCATATAAATATGGATTCAAATTCCACGGCTATCTCATTTCGTGCTTTAAATTCAGAGGGAATTCCTCTAGGCTGGCCAATGGAGTCCAAGTAAACCTTGGGATCTGACGCATATTCTCTTTTTACTCTTTCTTTTGTTTCAGTTTGCTGCTGCAATTCGGGTAATACTACTACTTCCATTATTGCTTGTACTCTAGCACAACGTCCTTTCCAGCCCTAGGGGAGAGTGGATCTCAAGTTATCTGTGTCACACAGCCAATACTGATCACCAACTATCTGAGTCTGGCTATGGAAAGGGCAATTTGGGGGCCAAGGATTAGTCTGATTTACACCCTTAGTTAAGGTGGCTACTCCAAGAATGGGTTTTTACAAACTGCCGATACATTCCAGTTGTAGTCACACCTATTTTCCGGGAAGTATCCCACTGGATAATTTCCTTCTTTCTCAAAACATTCAAACTGGCCTATTAGGCTAAGTACTGCACCTACTGGGGTTGCTGACATTTCGAGTTTTGAGGGAAGCCTAACATCTACCTTAAGGCAGCGGTGGGCTTCTGTCACTAATTGACTGTTGAAGTCAGTCAATTCTAAATAGTCTGTGGATCCTAGGTACAGTAGGCATTCTGCCTGACAAGTGGGTCTAAATTTAGCGTCCGAGTTGTTGCCTATGGTCAGCCAGATTGCCGTATCCTTCTCACACTGTACCCAGCTGAAGTTGGTATTGGTAATATATAACTTGTCTTGGCGTGCTTTAGTACAGACATAACATTCTTCTAACTGGTTTTGGTGTCCTGTATACTTAAGCCATTTATACCACTGATTATTCAGAGCTTGTTTGTACAGGTTTGATTCCTGCAAATCCTTAACACTGGCTATTGTCTGAGTCGTGTTAGTGATTTTCTGACTGCCCTTGCTTCTTCTGCATCTAAGTCATCTCTGTCTTATGTTACACATCTTATGTCTCTCTGGAACTGTTCCTGCTACTATTTTTGCTTTACAGTCATAGTCTATAGTGTCCTTAGGTTCAATTCTATCATTCCCACAAGAGGCCGGAGAAGTCGATGGTGGGGAATTCTTCTGCTGTAGGTCTCCATATCTCAGCATTCGAGAGGTTGGGTTCTCTTTCCCTTCTTGGCTCGGTTTGGGGATTAGGTAATTGGGGGCTGCTTTTACCTGGGGTGCCATCCAAATCAAGTAGCCCAGCATCAGTAATATCCCCTGCAGACCTCGCCTCCTTTCTGCTCTCTTGATCTTCGGCATGCTCAGTCCCCCTCACCTGTTCCCTTCCGTGCTGACCATTGTCTTCTCCCTCTGTCGTGCGGTGGTTTCCTGGGTCCTCAGCGGGCAATCCTTACTCATTCCGGGGAGCTCTGATGCAATGGTTGAGATGATACTGAAGCTCTCACCACTCGATATGGTCCTTCTTGTCTCGGAGTGTTCCACTTCCTCCTGAAGACCCTCAACATAGACGTAGTCACCTGGCTGGATCTGGTTTGGGACCGGGTCTGTAAACCACTCCTTCTCCTTACTCTTTTCCTGTTGATGGATAACTCGATGGATGTTAGACAGTTGTTTCACATACAGTTTTATTTCATTTTCCAATACCCCCAAGTTAGGTCCCTTTTGCATGCATCTGTACAGCGGTGTAGGCATGGGCCGGCCCGTTAGCGTTTCATGCGGAGTTAGTTGCGTTTTGCGGTTAGTCTGGGACCTAAATGCCATTAAAGCAAGCGGTAATGCATCTACCCAGTTCAGTTTCGTATCAGCACATATCTTATTTAGTTTGGCTTTTATTGTTCCATTCACCCTTTCTACCATCCCTTGTGATTGAGGGTGGTAAATACATCCTAGCCTTTGCTTTATCCCTAACTTCTGATACATTCCTTTAATAGTTTTCTCTATAAAGGCCTTACCATTGTCTGAGCTTATCAAAGATGTTATCCCAAATCTAGGGATTACTTCTCTACATAAACATTTTATGTCCGTGTCAGCACTCTGATGTTTGGCTGGAGTGGCCTCTACCCATCTACTGAATTGATCTTCCACTACCAGCATGTATCTTTTTCCTTGAATCGGCTTTATCGTGTCTACGAAATCCATTGTGATGTGTTTGAATGGTCCCTCTAGAATAGGGATGTGTCCAATTGGGCTAGTTATGCCTTTTCTAACATGGCTTTGTGGCTTTGCAGGGGCCTGAGTTGGAGCCTCCAGCCTTGCTAAGCAGACTGTCAGGCTTCCTGAGTGGCTTGACTTGTAGATATGTTTTACAGGCCATGTCTTTGTGTTATAAGGACTTTGGGGAGCCCAGGACGTTGGGGGGGGGCGCTATGGATTTTTGTTTACATCTGAAAACAATGTTTTGAAGGAAGGGGGATGTAGTGATGTGTTGTAGGTTAGTTTACATTATTTCGACAGTGGCCCCAGAGAAGTTACCATAAACTGATTTACAGAAGTGCCTAGCAGAGCACAAATAAAGCATGTTAAATGGCTCTTCTGCGTTGAGTCATTTATGGTTATTTTAGCCAACTTATACACTTATTAGTGGGACATTTTCTATTGCGGCTACTTGTTTCACTTCCGTTTCCTTTCTTTTGTTTCTGGCTTTTAGGTAACGCCGTCCATTTTCTGTTGCTTGGTAAGTTTTCCCACGCACTTGTCACTGATACAACCTAACTGATGGTGGGGAAGGGTAAAAAATAACTCAACTGTTTTTAACCTTGACTCGACTCAAGAAAAACATGAATCTGCACAACGTGAGCCACATGCTCTCTGTGCCCACCCACCTTGCCCATTAGCCAATCTATACAGTGCATTGCCGCTTGCTCGCCAGTCACCGCCTACCCAGCCATCTCGCCAATAAAACTATCAATCATGAGAGTTAATTTTCACGTAAACAACTTTGATTTAATTCCTACTCGATAATTATCAAGATCAAGAGAACGGGTCGAGCTTTGTGTCATATTTCTGTGGAGCCCGACATAAAAAAAATAAAATAAAATAAGTGTATAAAAACGTTTTTTTTTCCTCCCATCGCGGAGGGCCCTTTTGCGCTCAGGGGCGCCTGGGCACGTGCCCAGGTTGCCCATATGGTAGATCCGGCTACGATAGGAGCTCTCTAAATATCTGTTGCGAACAATTCCCAGAGTTAAATCAAACCACGGCGAAGCAGTGTTTAGTTATTATGCTACACAAGGCTGGAATAAACTTTCAGAAGATCTAAGACTTGCCCCAGCTCTAACCACTTTTCAAACAATGCAACAAACATGTTCTCCACTGCCTGACTAAAATGTTTGCCTACTTAAATTGCACCTTGACCTTTGTTCATTTTGTGCTATTTTACTTCTCTACCTGTATATCTCTTTTAACTTCTTGTTGTTCATCTTATTCCGCATTTCTTATTTAATGCGTTTTTTATGCCTTATACAGACAGCACTTTGAATCACCGTCAATACGGTCGATATTACGCGCAACGAAGAAGCTCCAGCAGTTGGCGATAGTGCAACATCTGCACGTTAAAGTCACAGTAGAAAATAGAAGTAGAAGAAGAAAAGGAAGCCCACGCTCTCTGTTGTATAACTGCTTCTCAACCCGTGAGATGCCGAAACTCAGCGAAGCTAATAACAGTCGTCTAAACATGGATAAGAAATGGTCTCACGTCATTGTCATTGTCCTTTCGGCGGTGTTTTATGTCGCTGTGTTAGTTGTTAATGCGCTGGCGGGAACGGGCACCGGTGAGTTATAACATTTACATGATCCGTAATTTATCGAGGCTACAGTAGCCTGTTTTTCTGTCACACTTAAAATACTTTTTTTTTAGCTTATTCTCAAACTGCTTTGTTCACATCCATTTTTATACACTATGGCACACACACACACACACACACACACACACACACACACACACACACACACACACACACACAAAAGGGTAGCAACAGAAACGAAAGTAAAGAGAAGTCCCCCAGTTGGATACTGATTCAAAGTTCTGAAAGACACGAAAAGACAGGCAACACTTCCCATAGTCAAACTGGACAAAGCCCGAATACAAACATCTTCTCATGTTTTGTTAATAGTGAGTGAAGCGCTTGAGTAAGTTAACTTTGTAGTTTAACCTAAGTTTTTGTTCAAACAATTCACAAATCCATTAAAAACATTTGAAATAGATACCAAAAACAGCAAGGTTCTCTTGTGTATTACTCATCTCTTATTTGTTTCTCTGTTCATTTATTTAGCCCCATTCCACTCCACTACTGGTAATGTGTCAGGCCGCTATGAGACAGACATTACCCCGGCTGGTTGGACCTTCTCTATCTGGGGCATCATCTATACTTGGCTTACCCTGATAGTCCTATACATCATTACCTATGTGTTCAGAGGGTAAGATACCATGCCAATAAAATGTAGACTTGCTATTCATCAGCTGATAGCTGGACACATGCTGGTTTTCTGATGTCGACTTACGTTTCTGTATTTATTCATAAGGTCAGTTCTTTTTACCCCCTTCCTTCAATCTTTGACGTGATGGACAAGTGAAATGAGCTGTTAGGTCCTACCTCCTCCACGTGAGAACTTTTTTTTTACAGTTGGATTAAGGGTGCCCAACCAGATAATCATGATCTACCAATCAGTCAAAGTGGTGGACACTAACAGTCAAGCAAACTACACTGTAGAACATTTCTAGTCTTATTGTTAAAGGTTTATTTCTATTCTCTATATTGTTGCTTGTTAAATAAAAGGAAATCGGTCTCTTGTTCTTTCAATCTACTCATGAAAAGAATATAGACTACACAGGTGGGCTATATACTGAGTCACTGCTATGTTTTAAAGTGTAAAAATACAATCTCTGCTTGTCTGTTACTTATTGTAGTCTAATCAAAATATTTCTCACTTTTCGAGGTATGCTTTTGTATTTCAGCTGTGTACTGCATGTTTATGTTAGTAACTAGTAAAAATTAAGTGATAATGATTAATGACACGGCTATGTTATATAGCCATGTGTTCTATATGGCTATTGGAAATAGATTGAAATCGCAATACATTTAAATGTTAATATAAATGTAAGTCAGAATAAGAGTATAGCAGCCCTCATTTCATGTAGAGCTGGAAAATAGTTATAAATCCAGTAGCTGATAAATTGGTTCAGTTTGTGTTGTTTCTGGCTTCAGCTTGGCTGGTAGATTTCCAGAATCTAACATTAAAATAAGATCTCGGCTTATTTGCTACTTATTATAGTCTAATCCAAATGTTTCTCCTTATTTTCAGAGGTATGTTTTGTATTCCAGGTGTGCACTGTATGTTTATGTCAGTAACTAATAGAAACTAGATGATAATGATTAAATATAGCTATGTCTCTCTATGCCTTTCTAGGACTCCTACCCTATCCCACCTACTGCAGCTGGTTGGCTAACGTACAGATCGAGATGATATTTATCTTTCTATCGCTCTCTTTGTCTGTCTAGATCCTGGTCTCTGTGTCTGTTGCCCTATGGCTTCTATGCCAGCTGGATAGCCAACATGTTGTTGAACATGACATGGCTTCTGCTGTGGGACAGAGAGTAGGTGTACACACACAGCATCTATAACCACTAATACTTTTATCATCATATCTAAGTTAAAGTACAGTCTTAACAAACAAATATTAATATGATTGATTCATGAAAGCCTGATAAAAAAAAATTCTTTAATATATTTCATGGATTCCTCATGTGGGTATATTTTCTTTTAGTAAGTAATCTTTGAGTGTACAGGGTCAGCCAGCCAGTGCAGTGGAATGTAGAGTTTGAGTATGTTACTTTTAAGGGACTGACTTCTCCGATTCAGGGATAAACTGACTAAAAATAAGACCAACCCTTCAGTGCTGCTTTTTGGACAGAAAGTCTGAAGAATGTATTTGCCCATATATTTTTGGGTAGCCTGAGGTTTACAACCATTCTTTGCTATAAAATCGGTCAGTCAGTGCACCTTGACCACTTATATTTTCTTTTTCTTTTTTGTTGTTGAAATGCTCATATAATGCCATTCCCCCAAGTGTTAATTAAGCAAATCATACTAAGCATAATTTGTTAGTTTGACTGTGTGACAGATTCCAAGGACTGATCACCCTATGGTGTCTCTCACTCGAGCGAGAACGATACAACAACTGTTCATGCCAAAATTGCATGGTCATTGCACAGTAATGGCCATGCCAAAATTGCATGACCATCAATCAAACCTTTTAATCAACTGTTAAAAAACTTGGGTGTTGAAATTCGAGGGACAGTGGCAGTATGCACATAAATGTATTGGCTCATTAGAATGTGCAGAGTAAAAATGACTAAGTTCCTTGTTTGGGAATCTGGGGCTCCAAATTCCTTAATTCTTACACAGTTTAGTTTGGCTGTTAAGAATTTACGAAATGGTTCCCATGAGGCCCTAAACTCAAGAGCATGGTTCTCAAACACTTAATATCTTTCCTTTTCTCTGTCTCTTTCTTGTAGGCTTATGATGGCAGCCCTGGCTGTATTGGCACTGGTGGCAGTCTCTAACTACAGTGCTTTATTCTTCTGTTGCTACACCACAGATTACTATGGTCTGTGGCTACAGATGCATCATCCCAAAGACCTTGCCCTTCTCAGAATACTGGTAGGACCAGGTGTGATTGCGTGTGTGTGTGTGAGTGAATACACACAAGTCATATGCTTCCTTAGGAAAGTAGTGGGGATGTATATGTGTATGGGTGCGTACTTCAAAATGACGATTATGATTTGAATTTTCTTATAATAAAACATGAGGCAAAATTTAATATGCCCCATTGATGAGGCTAAAGCCTTGATCAACTAAGCAAGAGTCATACCTGACCACATTGACTTCTTAATATGTAAAAAGTTTTCCAAAGTACTTCCATCCATACAAAAGAAGTTCATACAGATTGAAATGATGACGGCACATGCGACAGTTTTTTTTTTTGGGGAGGGAGGTTAAGGAAGCACTTAGCTCAGGAGTGATATGAGCTCTATAGTATAAAGTATATTTAGATTTGAAGGTTTAGACATGTTTGCTGGATCTACAAACATTTTTCAATTCTGTCCATCTGTCTGACATTACTGGTCAGTATTTTCTGGGAACGAAATGTTCATGGTCACATACATTGATTAAGTTGTCCTGAGTCATAGGATATTGTCTGTTTTAAGATTGTCATTACATGCATCACCAGTCACTTTAACTGGTGGCTGAAAGAGGGAATCCATTATTTGTAATATATCTATTCTGGGTCTTTTAAGGATATGAAACTAATTTATCTGTGCCTGTACTTTTCTTTTTGTCTTTGTAGCTTCTATGATGTGTGGTCTCCCAAAAAGTGACATCTGCAGAAATTAAAGATTACAAAATACTTGACAAGCTCTAAAACAATAATGAATAACATACACCAAGATTAAAGAGATACTTTTGTGCTGTTTCTGAGCATATTTTTAACACGGGTGGTTTGAATTACAACTGAAATGTAGGTGTGATTTTATGATTTCATATAGCTATTGGCTACTGAAATTCAGGGTGGTCGTGTGGGTGTGGCCGGGTGGGCTAAACACTGGAGCTAAACCGCTTGCCGTAGAAAAACGAGAAATTCACTGGTGACAGCCCCCTTCCTGCTCCGTCGTCACTTTACCAAAAAAAAAGAATGGCGAGCGACGAGACCACCGACCGCAGCTTTGAGGTTGAGGATGTGGAAGTGGAAGATGATTCCTCTTTCTCAGTGGAAGTTGACTAGTCGCCTCACGAATATGTTGCTCAGCCAATAAAGCCATATTCCTTCGAGCCACTGGCAGCAGGTAGATAGCTAGATAGATATAGATAGATAGATAGATAGATAGATAGATAGATAGATAGATAGATAGCAATACAGCTAGCAAGATCGATAGTAAAGTCTCAGCAAAACCAACTTCAACTCGAACTAGCAAGGAAGCGGGGGGGGGGGGGTGCGTCTCCGCTTTTATAATGTCCCGCTACGGACACGCCCTATATGCTAATGATAATTCGACACGGCAAGTTATTACATTTTCACCGACTGGAAATCAGTTACTCGGCCGCCGATATCGCTCGACTGGTCATAAATGTGATTTTAGGGCTACCACTTGTCTCATCGATCACATCCACACTCCTTACATCGATTAACAACTGGAAAAGTCAGATTTTGATGCAAGTATCTCTTTAAAAATGTGCTGAGAAACAGCATCAAAGTATCTCTTTAAATAGCTGAAAAAGTCACACTGTGGCGGACACTAGGGGCTATGCCTCTCACCCAGCAGGACTGTGAGCTGGGGGCGTGGTTTACGTTCCCGGGCTCGCCGGTGCAGGGTTGTTCCTGCTGCAGTTGGTTTTTGGAGTTGAGGAATAAACATCAAACTCGCTTTGGTCTCCTGTGTTTTTCCTCATTCCTGCCACATTGGTGACCCCGAATTGAACATGTTTGGAGCAGAAGAGGAGTGTGAATCCACTTCGGCCACGCCCCCCAACTCTCACAGCCGGCCGTTCTCGCCGCGGCTGGGAAACTCCCAGAGTTCTGGCAGAGCGACCCGGCCTCGTGGTTCCAGCTTGTCGAGGCGCTGTTCCACCTACGTGGAATCTCCGCGGACGACTCCAGATACTATTTGGTCGTCGCTGCGCTGGACCAGCAGTCCACACGCCGGGCCATGCAGCTGTTGCGCGCCCCTCCGCAACACGATAAATACGTCGCCCTCAAACATCTTCTGCTCCGGAGGTACAGTCTATCTGCCGCAGAGAGGGCAGATAGGATCCTTTCCCTATCCGGTTTGGGCGACGGGACGGCTGTGGATCTCATGGACAATATGCTGTCGCTGCTAGGCTCAGACGAAGGTGGGTTCCTTTTCCCGCACGTTTTCCTGCGCCAGCTCCCGTTTTCTGTGCGCGCGGCTTTGGCTAACTCCCCGTGTCTGGCCGCTGGTGACTGCCGATGTTTGGCTGAGGAGGCCGATCGGGTCCTGCTGGCTACCAGACGGTTCTCTGTGCAGAGTGTGGAATCGGAGCCTCTGCAGCCGACGTCGGAGGACGCGGACCCGGCAGTGGTGGCTGAAGTGACTGCCCGGAGACGGCGCGGGAGAGGCCTCTGTTTCTTCCACCAGCGGTTCGGCGGCAAGGTGAGGCGCTGCGTCCCTCCGTGCACGTTTGAGGCGGCGGGAAACTCCAGGGCCAGCGCTCAGTAGCAGCTGTGGGCGCTGGCGGACGTAGTGAGCTGCTCTTCATTAAGGACACGATGTCAGGAAGACGGTTTCTGGTGGTTTCAGGCTCGCAAAAGAGCCTACTCCCTCCTGCTAAGACAGACAGGTCGGCCGAAGGCGGCGGCCTACAGTTAAGTGCAGCTAACGGTTCGTCCATTGCGACGTTTGGCACAAGGTTGGTGACTGTTTGCTTCCACGGGCGCCATTTTGAGTGGGACTTTGTAGTGGCCGCCATTACTGTTCCTATTATCGGCGCTGATTTTCTGTGTGCTAATGGTCTGCTGGTTGATGTTGCAAACCGCCGTTTAATTGATGCTGTGTCTTTCGCCACTGTTCCGTGCGAGACAGGGGGAGCCGGGCCGTTAACACACGCTAACTTTTTAGCATTAGGGGATGTTTTTCAGCGTTTGCTGGCGGATTTAACATCGGTGACTACACCTGCCTTTTCCACCGCGGTTACTAAACACGGGGTAGAACATTTCATTCCCACTCTGGGACCGCCAGTTTTTGCGCGCGCGCGCGGCGCCTCGACGCGGTAAAATTGGCTATAGCTAAGGAGGAGTTCGCCATCATGGAGTGTCTGGGTATAGTGAGGCGTTCCAACAGCCCGTGGGCCTCGTCGCTTCACATGGTGCCCAGGGTGGATGGGTCGTGGCGGCCTTGCGGCGATTTTCGCCGCCTGAACAACGTCACCGCCAATGACCGCTATCCCATCCCACACATACAGGACTTTTCCATACGCCTGGCAGGTACCACTATTTTCTCTAAGGTGGACCTGGTGCGCGGCTATCATCAGGTTCCCGTGCGCGCAGAGGACGTGCCCAAGACCGCGGTGATCACCCCGTTTGGGCTTTTTGAGTTCATGCGCATGCCTTTTGGCTTGAAGGGGGCAGCGCAAACCTTTCAGAGGCTGATGGACTCGGTGTTGCGTGACCTTGCTTTCGTGTTCGTTTATCTCGACAACATATTAGTGGCCAGTCCGTCAGCTGAAGAGCACCTGGCGCACCTGAAACAGGTTTTCCGTCGTCTGGACGAACACGGCCTGATAGTCAACCCGGCCAAGTGTCAGTTTGGACTGCCGGTGATTGACTTCTTGGGTCACCGCATTTCGCCGCAAGGCGCGGTCCCGTTGCCTTCTAAGGTGCAAGCGGTGGCGGAATTTCCCCGCCTGGTCTCTGTTAAGGCATTGCAGGAATTCTTGGGCATGGTGAATTTTTATAACCGTTTCCTCCCTCGCGCTGCCCACCTCCTTCAGCCACTTTACGAAGCCCTGCGGCTTAAGAAGGCTAACGACCCTGTCGACTGGACTCCCGAACAGGTCCAGGC
Source organism: Lampris incognitus (assembly GCF_029633865.1). Classification (NCBI taxonomy): domain Eukaryota; kingdom Metazoa; phylum Chordata; class Actinopteri; order Lampriformes; family Lampridae; genus Lampris; species Lampris incognitus. Next base: position 25,831,121 of record NC_079224.1, read on the forward strand.
CTTTGACGGAGCTAAGTACGCCCTGGCTAACGCTGCCCTCCTCGCCCATCCCACACCCACGGCGTCCATAGCTTTAACAACCGATGCGTCTGACATAGCCGTGGGGGCTGTGGTTGAACAGCGTGTGGCGAATGCGTGGCAGCCACTCGCATTTTTTAGCCGCAAACTGCGGGATAGCGAGCGCAAGTACAGCGTTTTTGACCGGGAGTTGCTGGCACTGCACCTTGCAACCCGGCATTTCCGCTTCCTGCTGGAGGGTTGCACATTCACGGCTTATGTGGATCATAAGCCACTGACTTTTGCCATGTCCAAGGTGACTGAGCCGTGGTCTGCTCGTCAACAGCGCCACCTAGCGGCGATCTCCGAGTTCACAACGGACATTCAGCATGTGGCCGGGAAGTCCAACCCTGTTGCTGATTGTCTGTCGCGTGTGCTTGTGTGTCCTGTGCACCTCGGTGTGGATTTCTCCGCTATGACTGCCGACCAGCCCAGCGACCCGGACGTCCTTGCCCTTAGGTCAACGCGTACCGGTCTCAAGCTAGAGGACGCTGTGATGCAGGAAGGCAGTCCTGCCCTCCTCTGCGATGTCTCCACCGGCTGTCCCCGCCCCGTTGTTCCAGTGGCCTGGCGCCGTCGAGTTTTCGATTCGATTCACTCCCTCTCGCACCCTGGAGTTCGGGCGTCGGTGAAGTTGGTCGGTTCCAAGTTCGTCTGGCCTGGCCTCGGCAAGGACGTCAAGGGGTGGGCAGCTGCATGTGTAGCGTGCCAGCGCGCTAAGGTCCACCAGCACACTAAATCGCCCCTCGAACCGTTTCCGATCCCGGCCAGACGTTTCGACCACGTGCATGTGGACCTGGTGGGCCCTCTACCTTCTTCACAGGGTTTTACGCACCTGCTCACAATGGTGGATCGGACCACCAGGTGGCCAGAGGCTGTCCCTCTATCCTCCACAACATCCTCGGATGTTGCACGCGCTTTTCTTTCCTCCTGGGTCGCCCGTTTCGGCACTCCGTCAGATATCACCTCAGACAGGGGCCCCCAGTTCGTGTCAGAGCTCTGGTCGGCACTTGCGCGATCCTTGGGTGTGCAGGTACACCGCACTACCGCGTATCACCCTCAGGCTAACGGGTTGTGTGAACGTTTTCACCGGTCGCTCAAGGCAGCGCTGCGCTCTCGGATGGTAACTGGGTGGAGCGTATACCTTGGGTTATGCTCGGGTTGCGTTCGGCTCCTAAGGAGGACCTCGACGCGTCACCCGCTGAGCTGGTGCTCGGTCAGCCGCTCCGCGTCCCTGGGGAATTTTTGCCTGGGAGTTCCGCTCCTCGACCCCGCCCGGCCGTTTATCCTTTTTTGTCCGACAGCACTCGGGTTCCAGGCCCCGTTCACCACTGTTTTCCGCGGTCGTTCGTGCCTGCGGATCTCATGTCGGCTCGTTTTGTTTTTGTGCGGCATGATGCTCACCGCTCGCCCCTCCAACCCCCATACGATGGCCCATTTCGGGTTCTTGAGACGGGTCCTAAAGGTTTTGTGCTAGATATGGGTGGGCGTAGGGAGCGTGTCACGCTTGATAGGCTTAAACCGGCGCACAGGGTGGCAGGCGAAGTTGTGTTTCCGGCCCAGGTTCCCCGTCGGGGTCGTCCTCCTTCCAGGACCCCGGCAGTGTCTTCACGGGTTCAGCGTTCTGCTTCTCAGCCGGCTTTGGACTGTGTTTCACCTACTGTTTCGGCTGAGGGGCGGCGCAGCCGTTATGGTAGGCTGCTTAAGCCTCCAGTGAGACACTAAGTTTCTTTCCAGGAGTCCCTTCTGGGTGTTCGGGGGGGGGGGGCTGTGTGGCGGACACTAGGGGCTATGCCTCTCATCCAGCAGGACTGTGAGCTGGGGGCGTGGTTTACGTTCCCGGGCTCGCCGGTGCAGGGTTGTTCCTGCTGCAGTTGGTTTTTGGAGTTGAGGAATAAACACCAAACTCGCCTTGGTCTCCTGTGTTTTTCCTCATTCCTGCCACAACACCTTGATTAAAAACATGGTTTCTGAATGAAATGAAAAAGAATCAATAAAAACAGATTAAGTTAAAGCTTGTTAGAATGTTTTCAGGAAGGGTTTTAAAGATGACATTCATTTTGCAAGTCTTGGCTCCTGAGACAGGTGTTTAGGGCTTGGAAGCAATGAATCAATTAATGCCTTTATTTGTCATTGCACAGTTGTACAACGAAATTAAGTGCAACTCCCCAGTGGTACAAACAAGTTTAAAAAAATATATATATACACACACAAATAGACAAAATACAAATAGACACACATTTGCAACACAATCAACATATATAAGTAATGTATGCATAAGTGTAAAAACAAGTGTAATGTCTATTACAGTAGATAAATAGTGTGTGTATTGCACTAATCCAAGTCAGCATATTTTATTGCACATGCCAAAATGTACAGGTGTTATTGCACAGTTCCAGGATATTATTGCAACCTTAAGAGTTGGTTAACAGAGTTCAGTTCTTTAATGGCACTTGGGTAGAAACTGTTCAAAAGTCTGGAAGTATGGGTCTTGAAAGACCTACAGCGCCTCCCAGAGGGCAGCAGAGTGAAAATGTAGTTGCCTGGGTGAGATGAGTCCTTGATTATGTTTGTGGTCCGATGTATATGCCTTGATTGTACGTTTTGAGTTTTGGACACTCCAGCTCCTGAGCAATATTTACGCACCTTTATTGATGATAATACATATAGGTCCAGAACGGTTTGGCTCTCTACACCACATGGACATCCATTGCCACTCTGATCAACTTCTCCCTGGTCCTCAACCTGTGGGGTGTGGCCAAGGGCACCGCAGGAACCGTCTCTCTTTGCATCCTGTTGGTGGAACTGTTGGGATGGTGAGTTTTTTTCCACAGAAACGTTTTCTGGATAGTGCTGATGCCAGGGTTAGATTTACTTCACTATTGTGTGTCTTGTTTTTTCTTTCTCTGAGAATAGTTCATATTTCTTGAATGAAATGATTGAATTTGCTTTTATTAACCTATAAATAGCAGTTTTACTTTCAAAGACTGAACTAAAAGACTGATCCCAGTGTTTGAGTGTCAGTACTATCTCAAAGAACTAAGACTAAATCTTATAGTGTGGTTCAGATGGCCACATTCTGTTTTTCTCAGTGCTAAAAGGTGCATGTTTGTTGTGGAGAACTTTGCTAGTCCAGTCTATAGTTATGTTAACCATTAATCTTTGCAGTAGGCTCTATCACTCTTATCTCTTTTGTAATTCAATAATCTAACCATTTCATTCATGATTTTTACAACAGTCAGTAGTCCCTCACTGCATTTGCTGCATTTGACAGAGGCAAGACTTATACTAGAAACAATGTGTTGTGTGCCCCCCCCCCTCTGGCTATGTCTGAAGGTCAATCCTGGAGTTCGTGTTAGACCGTTGGGTGCGTAGCATTATGATGGTCTACCCTGTGGTGATTCTAGCTCTGGTTGGAAATATCACAAAACACTGCGACCCAGCTGACCCCAGCCCTAACTGTGTCTTTATGGGTATGTTTAACAAGCCAACAACCTATGTGATTTATTTACAGCCAAAGCCATGAGGTTTGATGAACAAGCAAAAAATCAGAAATTGCCCCCTCTTTCTCTTTCTAAAAATTATATTTTCCTTTCTTTTTATTTAACTTGGAAGCTTACCTTAGCATGAGGTGGTGGCACTCATCCATGTGCATTGTTGGGCCACAAGTATGCAGGTTTTCATTCCAAACAAATACTACATTAGATGATTTCACTAATTAATCTGAACCTGTCTGCTTGAAGATGTTTTCCTCAGTGAAATCAGATGGTGTAGTTGAGTTGGAATTGAAACCTGCATACACATGGCCCTCCATTGCACAGTGCTGAGCACCACTACCTTTTCCTGATAGTTCTGGTCTTTAACCATTTTTTTTTGTATCCTATGTGGTGTTTTCTATCAGTGGTACTGCTGGTGATTTCATGCATCCTCCTGGTGGCCCGGGTCATCATTGTCATCTGCAGAAACAGGAAACAGCCTCTCTACAAACAAGGTTCATGGCAGCAAGTGCAAGATCCTGGATTATAAGGACAACAGCTCTGTTTTTTTCTCTTTTATCCATTTTTATTTTCCATGTCCTCTTTTTTCCACTTTTTTAATTAATACCCTTTTCTTCTCCTGTCTTGTCTTTTCCTTCCCATTTGTCTTCTGTTCTTATGGCCTCTCATCATGAAGAAAGGACTTATAACAACAATACAGATATCACTAATCTAATGCATTACATACAGAATCAGTTACTATGTAAAATTTGTCTTAATTGGTATTTTTGGCTAGACTGGGCCAACCCTACAAATGCAAATGTCCCAGAGTGACTGACTGACTGAGTGATCAGTTTGACATGATTGGGCTTCTGGATCAGGCGATCAACGACGTCTCTGGTAAACACGGAGGTGGGCAGCAGTTCCAACTCATTTATCGCACACTAATGACTGGAATATATTGTCACTCGTGGATACTACTGAAATGCTAGGAATGGAATATTTTGCTGCTCTTTCCACATCTGTTTACACTCTGTAACAGTCCAGCGTAGAGCAGAGTAGGACAGAAAACAGCTCTCCATGCGCTGAGAGAGCACACTTTTAAAACACCCCAAATAACAATCACACTGACAAAACACTCAGGCAAATTCACAAAGAATGGATTGTGGCCACAGATAGCACCTTGAATTGCACACCACTTGCAACCACTGTATGCCCTGTCTCAAGGTCCGATTCACTAATAATATTGCACTAATAATATTACAGCACAAGCACGTCCATAAAGTTTTGCGGATGAGTGCAATTTGCCCTTGTTTTAATCTGCATTTAAGACAATTTAACACAGTGTTCCTGACCCCCCCCCCTCCACACACACACACACACAAAAAGCTTTATTTTTGTGTTGATAAGAATGACGTGGTAAGAATGATAAGAATGGCGGCACGGTGGCACAGTGGTTAGCGCGGTTGCCCCACAGCAAGAAGGTCCTGGGTTTGAGCCCCGGGGTAGTCCAAACTTGGGGGTCATCCCGGGTCATCCTCTGTGTGGAGTTTGCAAGTTCTCCCCATGTCTGCGTGGGTTTCCTCCGCGGGCTCCGGTTGGACTGTGGGAATAAACCGGAGCCCGGACCGGAGGTCAGGTGAATCGGCCATACTAAATTGTCCCTAGGTATGGATGTGGGTGTGGGTGTGGGTGTGTGTGTGTCGGCCCTGTCATGGACTGGCGGCCTGTCCAGGGTGTCTCCACACCTGCCGCCCAGTGAGTGCTGGGATAGGCTCCAGCATCCCCGCAACCCTGAGCGTAGGATAAGCGGTTCGGATAATGGATGGATGGAAGAATGACGTGTTTCTCTTTCTGACAAATATAAATTTGTTTAGTGACATCGTCCTGCATTTGAGGATGTACGTTAACAAGATTCAAAAAAAAAAAGGACTGGTTGTTAAAATCCCTAGTGTTTGCACTGCAACAGATTCAGTGGAGATCAAACTGGAGATGTCTGCCAAGGTGACATTGCCACCACCAGGACACATCATCAGTTGTGTACCTCAGCATCACAGGGTGTTTCGGCCGTTTATCACAAGACACCCTCCGCTGAGGCAGGCCCACCACAGGTTGATCGGTCCTGGGTGTGTGACCTGTGGTTAGCTGTTCACCCTGGCAGCCCAGACGGCGTCTCTCCTTTTGAGCCAGATCCAGTGGCTAGTCCTCTCAGCAGTGTTGGCTAGCTCTTTGATCACTCTCCTGTGGGCCTGCCCCCTGACTCCTAGTTCCCTCAGGAGTTTTGCTGTGGAGCTGGCAACAAAGCCCCTACAACCCACCTCCACAGGGCACACCTTCACCTTCCAGCCTCTGTCCTCTGCTTCGGCTGCTAGGTTGGCGTACCGCAGCTTCTTACGCTCGTACGCTTCATCGACTGCATCCTCCCAGGGGACTGTGAGCTCAATGATGTAAGCGAGCTTGTTAGCGTTGGACCAGAGGACGAGGTCTGGTCGCAAGGTGGTTGTTGCGATCTCTGTCGGGAAGATGAGCTTCTGGCCTAAGTCCACTCGCATTTCCCAATCCCTGGCTGAGTTTAGTGAGCCTAAGTTGGGAAGTGAAGGGTTGGCCTTCAGTTTATCCCCCTCTCGAATGAAAGCTGGGAAACGCCGGGGCCCTTCCTGGTTGTTGAAGGGTTGGGCATTGATGGAAACCCTCTTGCAATCGAGTTCAGCTGCCAAGCACCTGAGCACCTGATTGTGTCGCCAGGTGTATCTGCCTTGGGTAAGGCTGGTCTTGCAGCCAACCAAGATATGCTTGAGGGTTGCTGGGGCTGTACACAGGGAGCAAGATGGATTCTCTCCAAACCAGAGATTTAGATTTATGGGAGAGGGCAGGACATCATATGTGGCCTTGATGATGAAACTCAGCCTGTTTGATTCCATGCTCCAGAGCTCACTCCATGTGAGTTTCCTCTTTTCAACACCCTCCCACCTCATCCAGCGACCCTGTTTGGCATGTGCTACGGCTTTAGCACATCTGGCTGCTGCTTCCTGTCGGCGGACCTCCTCAACCACCATAGTTCGCCGTTCGGTAGTAGTCGCCTTTTGCCAGGTAGGTGTTTTTATTCCCAGGCCAAGGCGGCCTCTGCCTTGTTGAACATGGCCTACTACGTCTCGGTGGCGGAGGGCAGATTTCGCCTCCAGTACAGCTGCAGCCGGGGTCCATTTCTTCCCTGTTGCTAGGGTTGGAGCAACTCCTCTCACTATTGGGTCTCGGGATTCTGTGAGGGACATGTCCAGCCTCACTTTGGCACATTTGAAATCCTCAACCAGGCTGGAAATTGGCAGTGCGAGGGCTCCATTGCCGTAGAGTCCAACACTGCTGAGGCACCTTGGCAGTCCAAGCCACTTCCTCACCTGCGAGTTCACTAGCCTCTCCAAGCGATTGGCATGAGATAGTGAGACTTCGTACATGGTTATTGGCCACATGAGTCGGGGTAGCAGCCCAAATTGAAAGCACCAAAGCTTCAACTTCCCGGGCAGTGCAGTGTTGTTGATTTGCCTGAGGCCACTGATTGTATCCTGGCGAAGTTGCTCCAGTTGCTGGGTGTCTTTGAGGTCTGCATTGTACCACCGTCCGAGGCTCTTGATGGGCTTCTCCCAGACCGTGGGGATTGGTTGATCACTAATGCAGAACCGTTCATCTACTAGTTGGCCTTTGACAATGGAGATGCTGCGAGATTTGCTTGGTTTAAACTCCATTCGTGCCCACTTGATGTTCTCCTGGAGTTTCTGCAGCAGGCGCCTGGTGCATGGTTTTGTTGTTGCTATGGTGGTCAAGTCATCCATGTACGCCCGGATTGGTGGAAGACGCAGGCCATTCCTGGACCTTTCGCCTCCCACCACCCATCGCGATGCACGGATGACGAGCTCCATTGCCATGATGAATGCCAGGGGGGAAATAGTGCAGCCCGCCATAATGCCTATTTCCAGATGTTGCCAAGTGGTGGTGGTGTTCTGTGTTGTGACACAGAACTGGAGATCCTGAAAATAGGTCTTGACCAACTCCGTGATATTTTTGGGGACATGGAAAAAATCAAACGCCGTCCACAGGATCTTGTGAGGAACTGATCCAAAGGCGTTGGCAAGGTCTAAGAAAACCACGTGCAGGTCTCTCCGTTCTTTCTTGGCAGCTTGTATCTGGTGCCAGATGATATTAGCATGCTCCAGACATCCTGAGAAGCCATGGATCCCGGCTTTCTGCACTGATGTATCAACAAAGTTGTTTCTTTGCAGGAATGTGGAGAGCCTTTGGGCAATCACACTAAAAAATATCTTTCCCTCTACATTAAGAAGGCTGATCTGGCGAAACTGGCTGATGCAGGAAGAGTTCTTTTCCTTGGGGATCAGAATGCCTCCTGCTCTTCGCCATGCCCTGGGTATGACTCTTTTCTGCCATGCCACTTTCATCAGCTTCCAGAGGTATTTCAGGACTCCAGGAGTGTTCTTATAGAGTCTATACTGGATACCATTGGGCCCAGGAGCTGACATCGATCTTGCCTGCTTTACCGTCCTCTCCACCTCGCTCCATGTGGGGGGTCTTGTGTCCATATGGTGGTCAGGTGGGTGAATTGGTGGCATGTCATCCGGGATGGTGACTGGCTCATGTCTCCGGACATCAGAGTAGGTCTTCTTTAGGTGCTCTTCCAGATCTCGTATGGGGACTCCAAGGCTCCCATTTTTCTTGCTGTCAAAAAGGCTCTTGACAAAGCTGTAAGGGTTGCTGTAGAAACGGGTCCTAGCCCGTTCTTTCCTCTTATGCTGTCGTCTGAGGTGTTCTGCTCTTCGCAGCTTTGTCAAATGCTGCTTTATTTCAGCCTGCAGTGCGTCAAGCCCAACCCTCTCTCCCTCTGTGGCCTTCCTCCACTGCTTCCTCAGTTGTCTTCTCTCCTTCACCAACCTGTCAATTTCCCGCTGTCTCCTGGATTTGGGCTGAGTTGAAGGGTCTTTCTGCCTACTGGGTATCTTCTCCTTCACTCCAAATCTCTCTATGCCATAGCTGTAAATGATGGCTCCCATGTTCTCCAGTTTTCTTTCAACTGTTCCCTTTTGACCTTCTAGTAAGAGGACAAGGTCAGAGTTGATGGTCTCCCACTCAATCTTCTGGCTGGACTTGGGCCACAGGATTTGAGGTTTTCTTCCTTCCATCTTCCTCTCTGCTGCTGGCTGTGGCTGGCCGGGCTCCAGACCGGAGTCCACTGGAGGGTCTATGCAACATTGAGCTTCGTCTGGGGTGCTGATACCCTGAGGACTGTGGGGGTTCTCCTGCCTCCGGGCTTCACTCGACTGATTTGGCCTACTTCTTAAGAAGTATTGGTCAATGCGAGGCCCCTTACCAAGCTCACTAAGGCACTTCTTTTTGCCTTGATGGATCTTAAGACCCTTCACTGATGTAACCTTTGACCAGCCACAGATGCAGCTGTGCAGCTTTTGTCCTGCCAGTGCTGATGATCCATCGGTTGCAGTGCTGGTCATCCGACTCGTTGTCAAATCCTTTCCTTGTTCCGTTACCGTGTGATCCACCTGTGAGTCATCTTGCGCCCCCGCTCTCGCAGACTCTGGGGGTATTCTTCTCCTTAAAGTTTTCGTAGCAATATTGGGTGGATCCAGGAACGCTAACTAGCGTTGGATCCTGCTAGTATGAGTCGCTAGCCCATACCGGCCCCGTTGGGGTCTATTCCCTCCTGTCAGCAGTCTTTCCAGGCCGTCATCTGGTCTTTCCCTGATTGTCAGCTGCCCTTTCGCAGCGGTCACTGGTTTACTCCAGATATTCAAGATTCAAAAAAAGGACTGGTTGTTAAAATCCCTAGTGTTTGCACTGCAACAGATTCAGTGGAGATCAAACTGGAGATGTCTGCCAAGGTGACATTGCCACCACCAGGACACATCATCAGTTGTGCACCTCAACAAAAATAAACTAACCTGGGAGTGAGATTAAGAGAGGACGAGTGATCTACTACCAAATTGATTAGGGTTGTTAGGGTTAATACTCCTGCCCGTGCCCCTGAGCAAGGCAATGAAAAGAACTGGAGTTGGTCCCCGGGCGCTGCAGCAGCCCACTGCTCCTATACAATAAGATGAGTTAAATGTAGAGAACAAATTTCATTGTAACTGTACAATGACAAAATAAAGTGACTTTCTTCTTTCTTCAAATTGAAGCTACCATTACCATATTAATTTCATGCAATAATCCCTCAGGTTTTTGTAGTATATCATGCAATATAACATATAATCACATACTGCATATTCTAACACCTTAATGCCATAATTTCTGTCAGATTACAGTTATATTTCAGTTGGGCATTGAAACTCTTTAAATATTTTTTGAATATGTAATGTTTTATACACTTATGTACATTATTATTTTTCATATTGCAACATGCTTCTAAACATGTCAAATATTTTCATTAACTGAGAACTTTGTATTAAAGTGTGCTTAATCCACTGTTCCACATACATGGACTGGAACCAAGTTTTTGCGAAGTGTTGCTCTTTAACGTTTACTTAAAAGATATTGTTGGGATGTTTTTTGAGCTCTTTATTTCATTGAGCGGCTATGTTTGTCTGTGTCGAAGGAACACTTGTCTAAATCTCATCCAGTTTCTGTTTTAATATATTGGGGCTCAGCGGCGAAATCTAAACAATTTTAACAATTTTATTTCCCCCAATATCAAAGCCTCTATCTTCCAGCATTTTCCGGGAGCCTGTTCTGTACCATCCTCTTGAAGAGTGAATGTGTGTAGTTATTTTATTCTATAAAAATGACATGTAAAGGCAAACTTTTGTCCCATGATACATTTGTCAGAGGGTACACTCCAACTAGAGCTTATGATATTATAGTTTATTATATCTGTATTCATTTAAGTGCTTCTGTGAAATCAAGTTGACCAGTCTAAACTAATCTCTGCTGAATGGCTGGAAAAAATATTATTTGCTTAAATCTCAATCCTAAACTTGTTTGTTTTACAGTCATTAATTTTGAGCAACTTGTCGAACCAATTTGCATTGTATTCCAATGACTATTAACTGGCATCTTTCAAATTTGTCGAGACTCTTGATGATGTGATTGAGATGTAAAATGACACCCAGAGTGATTTTACATCATTTTAAATGAATGTAGGCAGATTTTGTTACACATAACTGCTGGCACTGTTGTGAAATAAAGCTCCATTAGATCCAATAGTTGTGGTCCAAAAGGTTGGCAGAACACAGTATATACAGTACAGTGCAGTGTGATATACATCATACTGTACATTAGGGCACAGATAATAGCATGCTCCATATTTCCCATAGCATTTTGAATTGGTCAGTCTGTGTCTTGCTCTCAAATGATTACAGTTTATGAGATAGATGTGACGAGTTATGCAGAGAAAAAAACATGTATGAACATGTTCTAACAACTCAGTTAATCTGGACATTTCCTTGCCTGGATTATTGAGCATGCATCAAGATATATTCCAACACATTTATATGACTTAAAGAGGCTTTTATTGTAAGATTCTGCACAAATCTATTCTTGGATTTTATTTTGCTAAGAAAGATTGTCAGCTCTAAGATGCTTTGACGAGTATCTAAAATCCAACCTTTGACTTTTATTTGTGCTAAACTCAAAGGGTAAGGGGAAACAGCAGCAATGGAAATTAAAGCAGCAATGGTACACTACATTTCTGAGGGGTAGTTTCAGTATTGAGAAATGACCATGCAAACTATGCACAAGCCTGTATGCTGGCATGCAAATATCATGTGTACATATGTTAAAACTGCTCTTTTTAGGGCCTACTGTACTCCACTCTATACAGCTCACTTGTGGTGCAATTATAGCAAAGCAAAAATGAAAAAGGTGCAGGTAGCATATAAGGATGCATTCAGAATCTTGCTCAAGCTGCCAAGCTGGGACAAGTGCAAGTCACATGTTTGTGATTAGTGAAATTCCCACTTTTCATGCTGTGTTGAGGAATTTTATGTACAAATTTGTGTTGCTAAATTAATTCAAAGAATATAATTACAACGGTTTTAACTGAGCCTACACAAAGTGACACAAGCATCCCAGGCAAAAAAATACAAGTCTGGACTGATGGTCTAATGCTGTTTATTTTTGTTTCCTTTCCTTTATGGACCAACGTAAGAGCTAAACAGAAATTAAACAACCAGAAGGCAAAATAATAAACTCTAAACTAACTCTGTTAAACTGTTAGCTTAACACCAGAGTTATCGAAACACAAACAAAATCAAAATTATTGAACAATTAGACAGTAAATACCTTGTTGCCCTTCCGACTGGCGCTAAACTTCCGTTATGCTTTCCCTGTTCATCCTTTTTACACCTCACTTATCTCCGTGTTGACTTTTGCTTGTCACAGTATACAGCTGTTTTCACTGTTTCATGCTGAAGACACTTGCCGTCTTCCTCTGGATGTCCTTTAGATTCTTCTTGCCTTGTTCCTCTTGATGTCCTTTAGATTCCTCTTGCCTTGTTCCTCTTGGTGTCCTTCAGATTCCTCTTGCCTTGTTCCTCTTGAGTTCCTTTAGATTCCTCTTGCCTTGTTCCTCTTGGTGTCCTTTAGATTTCTCTCTCTTGCCTTGTTCCTCTTGGTGTCCTTTAGATTCCTCTTACCTTGTTCCTCTTCATGTCCTTTAGATTCCTTTCGTACAATCTTGTATTCAGCCGCTTTTGCTGCCAGTTCTGCCGCTGCATGAGCCCATTTTGATGCGATGTATGAAGATGAGGAACAATGGGAGATACTTGACTGTGCAGCAGAAGATAAATGATAGATAAATGGAGAGTGCATAGTCCCGATCCAGCAGCTCATGTAGACGACATCTTCCATGTTCTGCATCAAAATGGGCTGATGACTCCTCTTGTTCCTGGAAACATTGGAATAAATGTCTGTATAGGTTTTAATCATTGTGAACTTGTGAACTGCTGTTTTAGCTATATTTTTGTGTTGTCCTGTGTTGTATTTTTGTTGTTTTTTTTTAATATGGGTTATTGGTTTTTAAAATGGACCTATGTGTCTGACTAAAGTAAGATTTGATTGATTGATTGATTGATTGATTGAATTGGATTTGAACGTTATAGAAACAATCTGGACTTCCCCAGTACTAGGGCTCAGTTGTAAAGATTTTTTAATAAAATGTTAATCCAATTTTAAAGGTTGTATCTGCGAATCTTTGAAGTTTTTGATTCCATGGAACGGAAGTCCATGGCTATGTACAACGTTCACATTAAGCTAATGTTACGTGACTAATTTATACACCGATGTAAAATAAGTCAATGTGGTCAACGAGTTGTCTGCAGTACCCCAGCTCACCACCAAGGGGCGACAAAGACACGGAAGTGATTCCTCGCGAAGCGAAGCAGGAAGAGGAAAGCGGGCGGAAAAGGGTTGGAAACAGCAGCCAAGACCCACAGCGAAAGCGGCGAATTATTAGCTGTTCGAAACTCCTTTTGCATTCATTAATCCTAATTATCTTGTCAAGATGTCCAAGAACACAGTGTCAGATCGGTTCAGGAAAGTAGATGTTGACGAATACGACGAAAACAAATTTGTGGACGATGAGGACGGAGGAGAAAATCAAGGTGGCCCGGATGAAGCAGAAGTGGACGCGCTTGTTCGACAATATCCTTTATAACCAGCGTAATCGCTACTAATTCAACTTTTCCGCCGGGCTTTTTAAGTGAGTTGAACGGGACTCTCGCTCCGTCTCCCCAGCCTCGCTAAGATACAGTACTCTCATCATGTGGCGTCCAAAAGAAAGGCCTATAAGTGTCGCTGCAAAGTAGCTTTTTGGACGTTAGCTAGCGCAACCCATGCCATAATGGAGTTTCTTTTTTTAACCAACAATGAAAAATCAGCTTCCCAAAGATGGACAAGGATGAAACGTGTTTGGTTCGATATGAGCAGCCTGCAACGCTTCCTGTAAACCTTTGCTAAACGTTGAGCTGTCAAAGTAATTTGTCCGGATGTCATTTCACGATAGGGTGTGGTCCCCCTCTCATTCATTGAAACTCTTAAATTGCTTGGCCCACGCTTTAGGCTAAAATATGTATGCTTTTCGTGTTTAAACTCGCTGATTTCGTCTCTTGTGTTTGTCGGTGTAATGGACAGTTTCTCTGTAGTTGTTCACACTTCTAGTTCTGTTAAGTTGGTTCTTGTCATACTATCTTGAGGCGGGAGACAACAGGATATGGGTTTGACCCCATGCGATGGGAGGTTTTGATAACATTCAGAATATCTTAAATTGCAGCTTGAAACAATTTATTAAAAGAATTGCTCTATAAGACTTGGCAAAATTGAGGGAAAAAAAACTCCCCATAGATTGTGTTTATCACTTGATAGTGGAGATGATTAGAAGGTGGTTGAGGTGGTAAAAATGACTTCTTGGCCTTTGTTTAAATACTGGCACTGGGTGAAACTGCCAGGTGTGATATCATTATGGGATGACACACATCTGGGGGGCATCCCAAAGATGTAGCAAAAGGTGATGGGGCTCAGCCATACGATAGGCTCAGAATGGTTTTACAGCATCACACTCGGGTAATGATAATACTGTAACACTTAACAGGTTAGTTGACTAACGTTAACACTACTGATTATTGTAAGGGCTTAGTCTTACATTGCCTCTCTGTGTTCTTGTCTTAATATGATATGTTACAGAACAGTTTAAAGAATAAGTTTGGACTAACTCCTTAATGAGCGAATTTTGTAGCACAGTTCTTGTAAGTATAGGCCTATAGCTGGTGTGCGCTGGTGTTGTGTATTCAGCTGACCATGTGAATTTGTGTCCTACAATAGACTTTGTTCATGTGTGTTAGCTTGTGTATAAATTAAGTGTTGTGTATGTGGACCTTAACTGTTTTCTTTCCAAGGGTAACCTGAAAGCAGCTCTTCATGCAGTGCTGATGAACCCTCCAATCAACACCAAGAACCAGAACGTTAAGGTACCTATCATAAAGAACCCCAAAAGATCATTAGAATCAGAAACACTTTATTTTCATTTCATTTCATGCACTTGCGCACATGAAATGAAATTGTTTCCCCCAGCCCACAGCAGTGCAACACAAAGACAAAAACACATCCAAAATCTACAAGAACACATATATTCAAACTAAGACATATATCTAAACTAAAAAAAACAGTCACTGTCCAGGAGAACGAACACCAGCCAGGATGATTGTCGGAGGTGCCGGTCTGCATGGGCTAGCAGTTAGCTTAGCCTGCCCTGCTTCTACACGTCCTGTCAGATCACCCTCAGTGTTTCGTCTTTGGGCACAGCTCCGGTCAGGGCCGTGGTCCTTGGGCCTACAGAACGCAGCAGACCGACCACGCTCCCTCAGCCGATGCAATGCTAGCTCTCCCAGCCAGACACCTTCGACACACCTCCCCGCGCTCCACATGATGACACTAAAAACACAGTCAAGGCTAGGCGAGGCTGCCGCTAGACCACCCTCAGTGTTATCGTAACTGCCGGTCTGCATGGGCTAGCAGTTAGCTTAGCCTGCCCCGCTTCTGCGTCCTGTCAGACCGCCCTCGGTGTTACCTCTTCGGACACAGCTCCAGGCAGGGCCGTGGTCTCTGGGCCCAGACCAAGCTCTCCCAGCTGATCCAGCGCCAGCTCTCTCAGCCATCAAACAAAGACAAACTTGGATGCAGATGTGGACAAAGACATTGCATGGGCGGTACTGGGTGAGGCCGCCGCAAATGTGAATTGGCGCCGCCATCTTCCCACACCGATACTGGGTGAGGCCGTTGCAAACGTGAATTTGTGCCTCCAACTTCCCACACTGGAAGCGGAAGCCATATAGAATATTACCATATTCTATAACATATAACATATGTTACCAGTCCATATAGAATCGGTATATCAAGGTACCAGTCTCACATAGAACTGTAAAAGTATCTTTGGTACATTTGAGGTTTTTCCTGTGGTGAAAGCTGTGATAATGAGAGGGCTGATGGTTCACACTGTCTCACCCTCTTTGTTTCAGGAGCGAGCAGAGCTCCTGGTTCTAAAGGTCCTGAGTAGTTTTAAGAGCAGCGACATTGAGAAAGCTGTCGGGTCACTGGACAGGGCAGGAGTGGACCTCTTGATGAAGTACATCTATAGAGGCTTTGAGAAGCCCTCTGATAACAGCAGCGCTGTACTGCTTCAGTGGCATGAAAAGGTATGCCATTTGTATGTTGGTGTGAATGTCTGGTAGATGTTTGGAATGAGAGCTCGAGTTTGGGGGGAAACTTATTGTGAAAAATTTCTTATCGTATATGATTGTTTTTGGATGTTTAGAACAATATTAACTTTTTAGAAAAATTTTAACTGTGTTCCTTGCTAACAAAGCTTCATCTAAATGGCAGTTCCTCCTTAACTGGGGAATTAAAGGGGAATCCCTCACTGAGCTGCATTTAATTCCTCAGCACCTGAGGATTTTCATCTGAAGAAATATGTCAGCCAACACCCACTTCAATGCTAAATACAGAGGTGGGAGTGGCAGTTTTTGTTAGGTTTTGTATTCACTTGCCTTGATGACTTAATATGGCAAAACTGGGCATACCAGCCTTTGTTACATGTGATTTCGGCTAAATCTTGTCTCTGTTTATTTTCCTGTCTTTGTTTTTATGTCCTTTTAACTTGAGTCTAATTTGAGTAAGTCTCATTACTTCTAACTTTTTTACATATAATTTTCATCTATTGCTTTGTGTAATAGGCTTTCACAAACCTCGTTTTGGTGAAAAATCCTTTGAATAAATCAGTCTTGACGTGACTTAATTTCTGCTGCTATGTTCTGTGTGTCTGTAATTAGGCTCTTGCTGTGGGAGGAGTGGGCTCCATCGTCAGAGTTCTGACTGCCAGGAAGACCGTCTGACTGTCCAAAACCCGACCGGAACCAAAATTAAAGAGACGTGATTGAGACTGTCCCATATGATCGGGCCTAATTGAAACAACCCCACTGGATCTGATTGCAGGGATGTGATTCTTTTTCCCCCCCTGTCCATTGTTTCGGAACACATGACTCCTGTTCGTTTTTATTGGAAATTCCTGTTTCCCCTCCAATCTCATTAATGTCCTGCCTCTTTTTTTTTTAAAGTTCCATTCACTTTGCTGATCACATCCCTGGGATGGAGACCTGAGTGAGGCCGGGCAAGGAGGTGCTGGCACCAAAAGCCCTGTCAATATTAGTGAGGCGGCAAGAAGACACACTTCATATGCGTCATTCAAACTGCTATATATTTTACCCAAACATGCTCCATGCTTCATTTACACTGCCTCATGGTTCACACTCACTCTGATGTCACAGACTGGCTGACTGCCAAGGCAAAACTCCATTTAACAACTCTTCCTCTCACTCTTCCCCCTCTTCTCTTGGTCTGAGGTTATTCAACCACTGGGGTTGTGGAAACAGAGGTTGACAAAATAATTCTCTAACTTCTAACTTTTGTTCACTTCAGGTTCTCTCGGCTGTGTTCCTGCCTGTTTTGACATAGGAATAGCACTCAAAAGCACAAGCCGCCAATAGAAAAAACAAGTAAATTAACATTTAACCATATCCCGTTAGGGAATGAAACAAGCTGGAGATGCTTCAATAAAATATTAAAACAAAAAGTCTCTAGATGTAAAACTAAACTAAAATCAGCCCCAGTCATCACTGCTTAAAAACCAAATGTTGTAGAAAGACTACCTGCAGTAGGTATCCGTGGTGCATGGTGTGTGTGTATGGTATTAGAACTAGTATACATTCTCTGGTTAGGCTTCATGGTGAGGAGGAAATTTAGTTAACATTTTAAATTACAGCTCCCTGTAACAGAGGGCCTGTTGCTTCACATTGGCTTGTCATGAACATAATGGTGACTGAATATTTACTGGTTAGGTTGTTGGATTTCATCTTGACACCTTAATGAGAATAAACCATTTCCATATGGAGAAAAACTACTCAATCCTCCTGTTTTCCAGAATCAGTTTCAATATGAACAATAACTTCCTGTGCTCTAGTTACATACTTAAAAGAGATCATGGAGCTGTAATTTAACGGGTCACCGAGACATGGTTTTGTTATAAACTAAGGGTTCAGGTGGCACTTTGGTGTGCGTTATATCTATTTTATTGTTTGTTTCTGATTTTCTCGAGTTAAGATATAACTACAGAGCATGGTCAATAACCGTTTGGCCAGGATGATGTTGACCTTTCTCTGGAACTAAAACATGCTGGTGTCACACATGTAGGGAAGTCCTCTTCATAATTTACCAGATGCCCTGTATTTTGAAGAGAACTTGACATAGGATCAGCAGTTACTGTAAAGCGGTCAGAGTGACTGTGCAAGCCGGCATGACTACCACTGAAAACGACCGAGACCCAACTCTTCTTGGCCCTCAATGTCACAAAACAGTGATCCACATGGTACTGCACATAGAAATTAACCACAGGATACACCGTACCACTGGATGTATGTAATCACCTCCATATGTATGCGGATGACAGTGATTGAAAGCAAAGTATTGACTAAAGGGAGTACAGTATCTGTGTGTTTTAGACAGGGGGGGTGCCAGAGACCTGGAGTCTCATTGGTGAAGCTTTTTTTTTTTACACCAAAAATACATTCTACAGGGCGGGCATGACAAATATGATACAGAAATTGAGAATTATAGTACTCGCTGTGAAAAGTGCTTCGTTCCACATCAAAAAAAGTTTAAATTGAGTGATGATGTGATATTAGAATTATAACTGAATGACTTAAAGCAGCATGGGAGGCAAATAACATGGAAGAAACACAAAAATGTTGCTCATTACAGTGAAGCTCGATCTATTTAACAAGGATGTATAAACACTCCAAACTCAGGTGTTGGTATTGTAACATTTGATTTGAGTATTCAAGTCATTACAAGTTACGATCTGTCCATTTTCATTTAGCATGATCTATTTACACTGCAGTCCACAGCAGAAAGTGCAATGTAAATCTCTTACCACAAATCTTCAGTTTCTAGACCTGAAATTAAAACTGATCGGGGGGGGGGGGGGGGGGATTACTGATTACATCTGGGTTCTGCTGCCTCACTGAGCAAGGACCGTTGCATATGGTGCTGTACATAAATTGCAGAATTAGGAAAAAGTTTTGCTGCCTACTTTGCAGTTTTGTTCGGTGTGCACTACCCAGGAACTCCCAAACTAAACCTATTGCTGTGGCTTTACATTCCTTTTTCCAAGTATCAACTCAAATCCCCCCCCACCCCCCGCTTTTTTTTTTTTAATCAGTCAGCCTCACCCATAATGCTCAGTTTTACACTGCAAAGTTTGTTCATTTTCTTCACATAATTAAATGACTGGCTTAAAAATATAAATCCAAAACATCGAATATGGGGTGTCTTTTTAGTGTTGTTTGAGTAAATGGGGGGGGAGGGTGTAGTAATGTGCAGGTAGTTACAATGTCATTGTTGTTCGTACTTCCGAGTATGCAGTACTAGTCAAAACAATTGACTAAATTGTCTGAATTACCTAATGCATTTCTCCACTTTTGTGCCAACGCAATCATCGTGTTGAATTTAGGGAGGTTGACAGGAGGTCCTGGGGCTCGTGACCCATCCTGGGAACCCCCAACAAATGATCAGAGTATGAGTAAAGGAGTTTGAGTGTCAACATTCAGAGGACGAATTATTGCCTTATCTAGAAATGTCTTCTTTTTTTTTTTTGAAGATTCTCCAATCATTTATTATTGTGTATTACAGAAGATGCCCAAGATTGTAAAATAACCAAATTATGATGACATTAACGTTATAAAATGACATTGATGTAGTCACAGCCCATTAGTTACCTACTGGTTGTAAATGCCAAGGAAGTTTAATGTTACATTACTGGCAAGCAAAGGTCATCACAAAATATCAGCTGATCAGCATGAAGAAAATCAACTGGGCTAAAATGTCTTCATTTTTATACAATGTGCTGTACGTGTCTTTCAGAAGTAATAAACAGTTCAAATGACTGGTTTGTCACATTTATTAGATTCTACAAGAGAACGTTTCTTTGTTCGGGCTCACCATACAATTAAACAATGAAGTGTATCACTACATACACTTGACTATATTAAGCACATATTTCCACTGGGACTCGAGGTGTATGGTTGTGTGCACTCACTCACAATAGTGATTTCCTAAATGATGGCAGACAACATTAAAGAGTGTCAGTCTGACGATGGAAGGGGTCCATAAACATCTATATGGCAGCAGGCCAGTCTTGTGACTCTCATCTGTATTTCAGTGACATCATGAATTCTGTAAAAAAAAAAAAAAAATCACGTGAAGACGTCCTTTGTGTTGGAGCAGATCAAGTGTCTCACATTTGTTTGTTGAAACATACTCTATGGCCATCAGCCGTGTGACAGGCTCATAAGATACTCCTGACCTTTTCCACTGCCTGTGTGTGTGTGTGTGTGTGTGTGTGTGTGCGCGCATGTGTGTGTATATGAATGTTGGATCACACAGACAGATTATATGAAAAGGTCAAACGAGGACACTTTTATGAGATTGTGATTTGATTGCTGTGGCTCCTTCAGGGATTATGGTTGGACTGTGAATTAGATCGTGCTTTTTATGTGGACATTTTTAAATGTTAAATTGATGGCCCGTCTGATTTCTCACTTAAATTGATTAGATGGGTCAGATATAACAATTTTATGAGTAATCTGCTCGACACTGTGCTAATACAGTGTGCTATAGTTTTGGTTATGGTCCAGTTTCATCCATTATGCATGACGTTTAACCCTTTAGGGCATCAAATAAAGAGCTCCGTTTACGAAAATGTCGGTGCATTTAGTCTTGACATTTTACAAAGTGCAAATCACCACTTCGTAAAACAGAGTGAGACACACGAGTGGGACACCTGGCTGAGCCAAAGATGAGGCTGGGGTTCGAACCATTCACCTCAGCCTTGGGACGCTAGGGGCATCAGGGTAGTGTAGCGGTCTATTCCATTGCCTACCAACACCAGGATCGCCAGTTCGAATCCCTGTGTTACCTCCGGCTTGGTCGGGCATCCCTACAGACACAATTGGCCGTGTCTGCGGGTGCGAAGCCAGATGTGGGTATGTGTCCTGGTCGCTGCACTAGCGTCTCCTCTGGTCGGTCGGGGCGCGATCCTCCTGCATGCTACATCTCCCTGGCAAAACTCGTCACTGTCAGGTGAAAAGAAGCTGGCTGGTGACTCCACATGTATCGGAGGAGGCATGTGGTAGTTTGCAGCCCTCCCTGGATCAGCAGATGAGGTGGAGCAACGACCAAGACGGATTAGAAAAAAGGGTAATTGACCAAGTACAACTGGGGAGAAAAAAAGAGGGGGGGGGGAATCCACAAAAAAAAAGAAGCTTTGGGACTCTAGCATATTGAGCTCCATTTATGCTTAAACATCATCACGGTTGCGACTGTGCTGTGATAGGTGGAATGGGTGATAGGTGTTCGGCTACATGCTAGAAAGTAGCACAGGTTTTAGCATCATACATACAGAAGTACAATCTCAATAATCTAGATGCACTTATGAGCCAAAACATTATGACCATGTGCCTAATATGCTGTTGGTCCTCCGTGTGTTGCCAAAACAGCGCTGACCTGCCAAGGCATGGACTCTACAAGACCCTGGAAGGTGTTTCAGATGAGAAAAAGAGAACAAATCTCTCTGACCAAGGCACTCCGTTTAATTAGAATGTCTTTATTGGAACTTGGACATATCCAAAAAGGACCTAAAAATGCCCACGCGTAGCGGCTCGGGCCTTCTTCAGGGCATAGTCATAGTCACTATGCCCTGGGCATAGTCATAGTCACTATGCCCTGAAGAAGGCCCGAGCCGCTACGCGTGGGCATTTTTAGGTCCTTTTTGGATATGTCCAAGTTCCAATAAAGACATTTTAATTACACGGAGTGCCTTGGTCAGAGAGATTTGTTCTCTTTTTCTCATCTGAAACTACTAACCTTGGACCAAAGAGCACCCAACAAAAATATATTACTTAACTACAGAGAGGACTGAGCACGCCACTGACTCCAAACACATGCAGCAATTCTGGTCATATCAAGGTTGACCTTTGTTGGCTTGTTGCTCCACTCGAACAAGTGAGTGTTTCCTGCTTTGCTGTGATCAAAGACATTGTCACAGAATATGGATAAGAACAATACACATTATTTTTCGTACTCCACTGAGGAAGGCAAGAACATAGTTGTACCCGATTCCCTTCTTACTGGAGCCCCTCCACTTGGCTCCTCCAGTAAAGACTTTGATCACATGTACGCTGATTTTAAAAGACTGCGAAAAAGACATTCGACTTCAATGGCACATTATCACTCTATCAGACTATTGGAGGGAACAACGTATCCCAAGAGGTCTGCGCATTAAGAAGTTTCCCTCTTTTGGATTAGAGGATGCTGCTTTTCGTGAAAAATGGGAGGCTATATTGAACAAATGTTCTTTTGATCTCATCTTGCTAATCATTTCCTTCTTTCAGCTTTTTCCCTGTTTTTCAGGGGTCGTCACAGCAGATTTTACAGTTTCCACCAGGACCCTGTGAGGGCACAGTGCCAATGACTGTTGTTCGATCTGGTATGGTCTTGTCAATCTGCATATTGATTTGGCAAAATTTTACGTCGGATGCCCTTCCTGACACAACCACTAACCCTATGGACGGGGGCACAGGTAAAGCGCTGGATGCCATCCCAGTATTCATGGACTTGCGCCCATGCCTGTCGCTATAATCTTGCTAATCATTGAACAAACGAAAAAAGAGAAAGAAAATGTACAAGCAAGAATGGATGAGTTAAAAACACAAATGTCACAAGCCAGTAATGCCTCACAACAATTTTCTTTTGAAAACGAGTTGAAAGAGAGTCTGGAGAAGTTCACCATGGAATTAAAACAGTTCAAGCTGAAGAAATTCAGGAGGGATGAGAGAGACTACGTCAAAGGCAACATCTACCAGTGGAGAGAACTCACAAAGCGACAACCTCGCAAGCGAATGGTGTCTTTCAATCTAAGCACGAGTGAAGAGGAGTCTGATGCCACACAAGAAACCACGTCTGCGGGTTTTTTAGGGACCCGATCACGCAAGACCACCAAAAGTCACCAGCAGAAACAAAAAAGAAGAAGAAAATCAGGAGGGGGAGACATCGAACCAGGTCCACAAATATCAAGGGACAGTCTACGGAGTCGAACGAGAAATCAACGGTAATCAATATCTCTAAATGTACATTGACACAAGACTCTGTGAATATGCTATCAAAAGGACTAACCTTTGCCCCTATGTGTAATGCTGGTGAATTTAAAACAAAAGTGGACCTTTTTAGATTCTATAGGAATCTTCATTTAAAAGTGTGGTACCATCAAAATAATAAACACTTAAACAGCACACCTAATGTGAACTCTAATTCCACTTGTGGTGCTAAGACACTCTTTAAACCTAAGTCTAATTTCATGCCAATGTGCACCAATCCCACTTTGATTGCTTTTACCAAAAAAGTCTCACATGATATGGATGAAATGTTTTGTAATAGACAGAAAAAAGTGAAAGACAACCTTACAAGAAATAAGAGAGAAGCACTTGAATCTTTGACAAAAAATGAACAAATTATTATTAAGCCTGCTGATAAAGGCAGTGCAGTGGTGGTAATGGATAAAAGTTACTATGTCACTGAAGCTCAAAGGCAATTGGGCAATAGTGTCTACTATGAACAACTGAAAAGAAACCCAATTGAGGCAATGAAAACTGAGCTAAGGGCCATCTTATCTCATGGTAAAGACCAGAATTGGATCTCAGACAATGAATTTGCATTTCTGATGAATGAGAATCCACAAATGCCATGTTTTTACATGCTGCCTAAGATCCACAAGAATCTAGAGCACCCTGAGGGGAGACCAATCATCTCAGGCAATGGATCATTGACAGAGCCGTGTTCCCAGTTTGTGGACTTTTTTATAAAACCTTTAGTGCGGGATCTCCCGTCTTTCATTGAGGATACTACTGATGTTTTATGCAAACTGATGAATATTAACAATGCTACTGACTGTTTCATGGTGACTTTGGATGTAGCCTCTCTTTATACTAATATTGACCACCAGGAAGGCCTGTTAGCTTTACAACATTATTTGTTATTCCGGTCTGATAGCGTACCACCTAACCAATTTTTACTCACTCTGACAGAATGGACTTTACACAATAATGTCTTTCTTTTCCAGGACTCTTTTTACAGACAGCTTAAAGGCACAGCTATGGGTGCGTGTTTTGCGCCGAATTATGCAAACCTTTTCTTGGGTCACTGGGAAGAAACATTCATATACAATCAATTGAATAATCATTTTTGTGATAAGATTGTATTTTGGGGTCGCTTTATTGATGATATCCTTTTAATTTGGTCACTATGCCCTGAAGAAGGCCCGAGCCGCTACGCGTGGGCATTTTTAGGTCTTTTTTGGATATGTCCAAGTTCCAATAAAAACATTTGAATTACACGGAGTGCCTTGGTCAGAGAGATTTGTTCTCTTTTTCTCATCTGAAACTACTAACCTTGGACCAAAGAGCACCCAACAAAAATATATTACTTAACTACAGAGAGGACTGAGCACGCCACTGACTCCAAACACACCCTGGAAGGTGTCTTGTGGTATCTGACACCAAAATATTAGCAGCAGATCCTTCAAGTCCTGTAAGTTGCAAGATGGCGCCACTGTGGATTGGACTTGTTGGCCCAGCACATCCCACAGATCCTCAACTGGATTGAGATCTGGAGAATTTGGAGGCCAGGGCAACACCCTGAACACTTCATCATGTTCCTCAAACCATTCCCAAACAATGTGTGCAGTGCGGCAGGGTGCGTTATCCTAATTAAAGAGGCCGTTGCCATCAGGCAATACCATTGCCATGAATAAGTGAACCTGGTCTACAATGATGTTTAGGTAGGTGGCATGTGTCAAATTAACTTCCACATGAATGGCTGGACCTGGAGTTTCCCAGCAGAATATTACCCATCACACTCCCTCCACCGGCTTGTCGTCTCCCCACAGAGCATCCTGGTGCCATCAATTCCCTCGGTAAACAACGCACACATACATGGCTATCCACGTGATCTAAAAGAAAACGATTTGTGCTTTATCACTCCTTGGACCACTATCAGTAGGTACTCACCACTGCTGACCGGGAGCACCCACAAGCCTTGCTGCTGCTCAGGTCTTTACTTCTGCTCATTTCTCCTGCATCCAACACATTGACTACGAGAACTGATTGTTCGCTTACCATCTAATCTACCCAGACCTTGACATGTACCCTTGTTTGGAGATTATCAACATTATTCAGTTCACCTGTTCATAATGTTTTGGCTCATCAGTGCAAGTGCTATGAAACAGGGAGTCAGCATTTGCTAGCTTTTAAACCTAAGAAAGAGAACGGTACAGGCGGCGTGCCGGTAGGGGTGTTGAAGCAGATGTAGCTCCTCACTGAGAGACGACATTTCCATTCAGTTACATACCACATATGTGCAGGGTCTTGACCCCAGCTGATATGTAGTCATGATAACTCTAAGAGATACACCAGCTGCATGATTGTCAATGTATGGCTGGTGTGAGGAATGGGCCTGTCTGGTTTCATAAACTGACTTGAAACATGTCTTGAAGGATCCTTGAGATGACGAGTTTAAGAAAGTATTTTCACCCTAAGAATAATGCTTACATTATCTTTTTGTTCTACATTTTATTCTGACCATCTTTACATCCTGTTATATATTTCATATTTACAAGGACTCTTTACAACAGTCCTCTGCACAACCAGGTCCACTAAAAACTATGCAAAACATCTGTTTGCCCATACCAGTATAATGCCCATTTAATCAGAGAAATAAACAAAACTGAACCACTTTCATACTGCTGCACTAACAGGCTCTGCAAGAACAAACCAAGGTGTGAGAATGCTAGGCCCTCTGAAAATGCGAGACAAACACCTTTATGGATCCCAAAACAAAACAAAATGGCATTGAGGAACACTTTCCTGGGTGATCCAGGCAAAAGGATAATATACTGAGACAAGGTTCGAGCACTTTGTTAGGAAGACCACCCCAGGAACAATATTCCACTTACAGCATATCAGACTACATGGTTATTAGAGAAGTACAGCACACATTTATTAAATCTTTTGCAGGTAAACTAAAGTCCATTAAAGCAGTGGCAATGGTCAAAATCTTGCCAGGAACCCATTAGTAGCACCCCCTTACAGACAGCGGGTCTGACTTTCTTTGCACTCGCATATGATGAATTAACACCTTTAATTGCTCGGGGTGGGGGTGGGGGGTGGAAAGGGCAGATGTCGAATGACTGGCTAACCACGTCTGTAAT
The DNA here is from genome assembly GCF_029633865.1 of Lampris incognitus. Classification (NCBI taxonomy): domain Eukaryota; kingdom Metazoa; phylum Chordata; class Actinopteri; order Lampriformes; family Lampridae; genus Lampris; species Lampris incognitus. Next base: position 25,857,032 of record NC_079224.1, read on the forward strand.
AATCATATATATTCTGCATTGTTTCATTTTAACTTGTGTAATCATTGAGAAGGTATTGTAAATCTGTTACTGCTTGTCTGCTATGGCCATTTGGCCCCTATTGCTTCCCTAGCCGTCCTGGAAGGGGGATCCCTCCTCTAATACCGAGGGTTCTCCCATTTTTGTTCCCCTGACAAGGTTTATTTTCCCATGGAGTTTTTCCTCATCCGAATCGAAGGTCCAAGGATAGGGGTAATCGTACATTGCGCAGAACGTAATGAGATTACGAAGCCCTCTCGGACTAATTTGTGATTTAGGGCTAAACAAATAATTTTGACTTGGCTTGAAGAGAGCACTTAAAACAAGAACCTGCCCAACTCCCTTGGCTAATATCCCAACAGGACGGCTGTCTAGGGTGTCCCTCATACAACAAGGGGACCATTTTTGAGACCCATGTCATCTGGTGCCACTTGGAAGGAAGGGGAACCAAGCTAGGCCTCTACTTCTCTTTCAACTTCACTCCCCATAGGCTAATTGTGGTCACACTGCATAAAACCCTGTAAGGTGTCAACCCCCTAGCACCACGTCAGATGACATGTCTCCAGCTTGTAAAATCCCCACAACAAAACTTTAGCAAATGTGTTTAGGAGAAGACATGATTTAGTTTCTAAACCATAATGTAAGAGACAGCATGACAATTCAGTCCTCCTCATTTCACCAAAAAACAACAACAAAAAGACCTCACAAACCACACAGAGGGAAGGTTTCTAAGTCTGTCTTTGTCCTATAGCACTATAAGAACCAGCTTTATGAGCGCGGTGTCCGTTAAGCATTTCTCACCTTGGTAGGAGTGCATATGTTTGAAATTAACCGTGGCCTTCGTTTCAGAGCTGAACCACATTTTCTTCTCAATCTTTGAGAGCCGACAGACAACCTAAGCAAGGAGAAAGGAAGATGGCCAACATAAACAGAGCCAGTCTTTGAAAAACACTAAAATCTCAAAAATATAGAAGTGGTACGGTCATACAACAAAAATGTAAATGGTACATTGCCTTGGCAGAAAAAAAGTTTGTGTAACCAATCGAGGGTTTAAATTCCACGTAACCGACAGCAAGAATGAAACTTTACGGGGAAATACCTGACAGCATTGATTGTTGATTGAAACCTGAAATGATGGAAAAACAGGGAAACAAAGTGGGAGGAACTTTTCAACTCAAATATAAACCTAACAAACTGGTGAGAGGAACCAACCTTTTATGTTTTGACTACAACCAGAGAACAGAAGCATGCATTCTGCTTTACTTTGGTTCATAGAAGTTAAATCTAAAGTCAAAATCATTAAAATATAAATGCAAACAAGATCCTTTTATTAAACTTTATATTGCTCGCATATTTAAGACGATCACTAATCCACAAATATCATTTGTTGACGTGATATATGGCATTTTCACTGTCACACAAGATAAAAAAAGAATACAATTAGTATTGTAATAATTTAAAATGTAGTAAATGGTTAAACATTTCTTTGTTTTTACATAGACCTGTTGTTATAAAAACTGCTTTGTCATTAGATTTTTACAAATTTTTGAGCCAAATCTCAAAATTGTTCTACGGTGTGAGTCTCAATCATGGTTCAGTAAACTACAGCTTTTATAAATTAAAAAGAAACGCATAAAACGTCATTTTTTTCATCCATATATTTCTTTAAAAAAATTGAAGAATTTTATGAGCAGTTGCAATCTGTGTATGACTTCATCAAGAAAAGCGAACTTATTGTTGTAATGGGGGACTTCAACGCCAGAGTTGGAAAAAAGCAAGGATCAGAATATGGTATAGGAAGGTTTGGACTTGGAGACTGCAACAGAAATGGTGAACATTTAGCAGAATTCCGTGAAGCAAACGAGCTTCTTCTCACTAACACAATGTTTCAGCGTCACATAAGAAGAAGACATACTTGGGTATCTCCTGATGGAGAATACAGGAATCAGATAGACTATATCGCTATTCCTAGAAAATGGAGGTCGTTTGTTTTGGACACCTAGTCTAGACCAGGAGCTGATTGTGACACAGACCACATTCTGGTGGTGACTAAACTTTGACTCAAGACTGCTCAAGAGAAGGAACCAAAAGCCACCGATCAGGTACAATTTAACTCAGTTAAAATGTGCAGATATAGGACGCTCTAGTGGCCGAGTGAAATAAACCGCCGTTCTTGAAATCCGCTCGTCGTGCGGCTGGGAGGTTCGTATACCAGACTCGCCGTAACCCGTCACTGCCCCAGAGCGTCGACGGGGTAAGAAATTCATTAGGCCACCCTTAACCGAGGGATAGTGGGGATAGATCGGTGTAGTGTTCGGGGCCTCGTCGTTCTCCAGCGACCCCTCTGTCACAACCGGGCGCCTGCAGCCAAGCAACCGGAAGCATTCTCCCCACGTCTCCTCCGCGGCCTGAAGGTGATACAATCCATGCGAGGCATCAGCATGTAAAATAGCGTGAGCAGCCGACACGAGTTTGAGGCAAGCTCAAAAAAGAAAGAAAGCTGGTGTTACGACTACCTCCTTCCTGTGGAAACGTGAGCCAGGGGAGTTATTCAACAAGAGTTCTGGTCATATGCCATTGGGTTAATCGGGTGGGATAAGGGGAAAAAATAGAAATAAATTAAAAAGGAAATTCTGAAGATACCAAAACAAAGTTCAAGATTGAAACGCAGCACCGCTTTGAAGCTACATTGTCAGTGACCCAGGAACAGGCAAGTCTTGAAGAATTGTGGTCTAGCATGAAAGTGGCACAACTCAAATGTGTCACAATGACAAAAAGTCCTGTTAGCTAAGGGTAAGCCAAGGCGTCTGGGTAGCGTAGCGGTCTATTCCGTTGCCTATCAACACGGGGGTCTGCGGTTTGAATCCCCGTGTTACCTCCGGCTTGGTCGGGCGTCTCTACAGACACAATTTGCCGTGTCTGCGGATGGGAAGCCAGATGTGAAAACGAAGCTAATTGGCCAAGTACAATTGGGGTGGGGTGGGGGGCAAGGGTAAGCCAATTTGCTAAAATTAAATCATAATGATGAAATCTGAACAGAGTAAATGTGTACAGAGTAAATGTCCAGATATTGTTGCTCTACAAATTTGCAGCAGTTGAAATAGCCTATATACTTTTTTTACATCTTATTTACCATTTTTCATGAGGGAAAGTTGTCTTAGCTGGAAATATGGCAAAAGAAAATGTTTAAAAAACTGACCCACAGACAAAATACATTTTAAATCAAGGCAGTTTCGTACATACAAAGACACTACTGAAAATATAATCCTATGTAGTTTTGAAATATTGAGGAATTACAATTGGTTTTGATCATTGTGTATTGGTATTTGATCAGTTGTGTATTGGTAAAGATTCTGGATCCATTTTACATGGGACATGGCTTTGTACATGAGAGAAACAGGTTTTGAATGGCTGTCAACTCCATAACACATTTTTTTTCCTTCTGTCATTCATCAGTGTGGACAATTTTGTCTCCTCATTTACTTGATACTTCAGAACAAGAGTCAGGCCAGCAACCTCAACAGTATGTTCATGTATGTCACGTGTGTTGATTCCATTGGGGGGGGCTGTCCTTTCAGGAGGAAGAAGCTGGAGTATGAGGGAAACCCACACAAACTGGTGGAGAATAACTGGTGGAGGTCTAATAATATCTGTACAATATATTTAATCCATCCATCCAATCATTATCCAAACCGCTTATCCTGCTCTCAGGGTCACAGGGATGCTGAAGCCTATCCCAGCAGTCATTATCGCCAAAATAAATAAATAAATTAGAATGCTTACTCACTCCAAATTTCATGTTGAACACAGATTCAGGTTTATTGTCCAAAGAGAATGATGCGATTTACAGAGTCCAGACAGACTAATCACACAAACAGAAAACTAGTGATAGGAACGAGGCTGTGTTTTCACTGCTTTTTATGGTTACCATGTCTGCACCCAAAAGCTGCAAAACGTTGTGATGTGGTAATAAGAATCCCCTGAAGTATCATCGATGTCTTGTGAAAAGAAAAAAAAGAAGTTGTACCTTGCTGACATGGTAAAATAACTCTGGGACTGAGCAAAACCACTGAATCAATACAAATTGTAGGATATTCAAGAATTAACACAGGGTCTCAACTGCAAAGCCTCTTTCTGGTGGGTCTGCACATAAGACAGCAATTGCCTTTTTTTCTAATAGAACTTGGTCCCTGGATGAGAGACTTTTATCAAATTTTAAAGTTTTCAAAAAAATGACAAATGTATTTTATATACATGTTTGGCATCTCTCACAAATCAGCCCAAGTGACCACCTCTCTAGTTTTTCTATTGTTGTGAGACATTAAGGCTGTGTTTACAACATTCCTTTATTTCTAAACTGCTGGTACTTTTTATCAGTCATGAGAGCCACTAGGGAGGATCTGAGCAGCAAACAGCAGGAAGCCACAGTGGAAGAGCAAAGAGGCCCCTCACCCAAGATAGTTTTAACTGAAGTGGAGAACTTTTCGAAATGAAGAAGGGCTCAACTTTTCATGCCTGTTTTCCTTTTAGGAGGCTTCCTCTCCAAATAAAGAACAAGTGGGATTTTAGTGCAATATAGGTGACTGACAGACTAACGACAACAACGAGAACTAATATTGAGAAAAGTACTGGTAGAAAAGTTGGTGGTAGTAGCTGGTTGTTTCTCAAGGTCCTGATGATAAAGATTCAGTAGGAATACACACTGGCTGTATTTTTGGGAACTTCTGGTAAGTTTTTGAGACTTGAAGCTAACCATCATTTGCTGACAATGGCTGCTACTGCAGCCAACTGTTTTGGACACAACTTTGTTTATACGTCAGCAAATGTAAATTGAGGCAGATTATATATATTTTTTCTCTTCTCAAAAAGAAAAGCAGACAGTGTGAACACAGCCCAAGATCCCACAGGATTGGTATGAAGATATACCACACACAAAGTCAGTCACAGTGAAGGCGCCGTATAGCGTATGACACAACCTGTATTCACACATTCAGCCAAAAACCCACAACGTCTGTCTGTCAACGTACAGATAAACAAAATAACAAAAAACAAATTAACCTTCATACACTGACTGCTGTAGTACTGTCTGTTCAAAACAATAGAGCCATTAATAGACAGTTTGCTTAGGTTGTGCTATCGGCACCATGTCACTGCCCTGCATCTACAACTAAGAGGTGGTGAACGAAAAAGTCTCACGGAATCCCCTCCACATTAACTTGGAACGATTCTCAACATTCAACTTCCACTGGCAATGGAGTAAAAACTGTGGCGCCAACATGAAGAACTGTAAGCTAAACTGTCTATTTATGACTCTGAGATCCCCCCCCACCCCTGCACACACAAGCAAACAGACTCTCCTTCTCCTCCACCCCCCTCCCCAACCCTACTTGTTACAAAATACATATAGAAAAGGACAAGCCATATAGAGCAGCCACAGACATTAGAGAAGAGGTTTGTCTGTTTCTACGGGGTAACAGCTCAAAACAGCAGCTCATAGATCAGCTATTATCAATCCAGGTTTCTCTGGTGACGTCTGGGTCATGGTTGTGCTGAGATACAAGTCACTAGTTTCTGTTCAAATCCCTGTCTGCACTTTAAAACCATGGCATGTACCTGCTATTTGTCCTAGCAATGTGAACAGAAGCCAAAGCCCTTCATAGAGACAAAGCCCAGCGGTATGTCTGAGCTCTCATGGCAATTCTTTTGGGGCAAGGGAATAGGTGTGAGCCAGACGGTCAACAGGTAGCTGCTTCAATCACTGAACCGATACGTAAATCAGTTTTCATCATTTGATTGTGTATGATTACGCAAGATTATCCCTAAGAAAAATTGCAATACATTTTATCTCACAAATTTTGCATGTCATCGAATCAAGCGCAAATTGATTCTTTGAGCGACAACCCAAATTCAGATTATGGCCTGTAATCTGTGGCTACTGTTATGATCTACTACCTTCTACTTCAGTAAGCAAGATCAAGAGAGACAAGAGAAAGATACAGAAAAAAAAAAAAAAAAAAAAGAAGCTTTTTTCCTTTTTACACAAGTCCATTTCAGGGGTCCTTGGACCCCTATCCTCATCCCCTCCTTCTGACGCACCCATTTCTTCTGCTCTTGTTGTGTGTGCATAGGTGTAGTTGTTGTAGAAGTCCCATCTCTTACTTCTTGATGATGATGTGTGCATGTGTCCGAGTGTGTATGTATGCATTGTGTTTGTGCTTGTGTGTGTCTACTTGTGTTCTTTAGTAGGGGCAAAGTAGAGCTCCATGGGTTTGTTTACCTTCCAGTACTTCTCACTGACCAGCTCAAGAGAGAACGATCCGTTCAGAACCTAAAAAAGAAAAGGCACAAGATAAAGATGACTGTATCCCACACAAGTCTATGCACTTTTCAGAGACACCAAGCAACTTATCATGACTAAAAGCATGCATAGTGTTGTGCTACGCTCACCAGCACATATCAAGAGAGAAGTCACCAAGAGGAAACAGTTTCTACATGTGAGATAGATCGGCAAGCAAACTAGCCAGTGTTATACAAACACGATGGTTACAAATGTGTTACTGTTGTGAGGATCTCTCTCAAAAATGTCTTTCTTCATAAACTGTACACAGACAAGTGTCTAGTGCAGAGTTCTCTTTTTTTCTTGATCTCACCCAAATTGCCTGTAGCAGTCAAGTATATTCGCTGCAAAGCATCCCTTTTTATTCTCAGAATTATTAAATGCCAAAATTGTCATATTGAAAATTAAAAGTTTTTACCCAGTTCATTGTTGTTTGATTTCAAATTTTATATACATAGCATAATAGAGAAGAACAAAGGCACTCGTCTTTCTTGGAAAAAAAGATAAAATAACTAATAAAATGGTCAATTTCATCTGAGCATAGTGAAAAATTTTAAACAATTGATGCATTTCATCCTATAAGTTCAGTGTCCTTGTTCTTCTTCTCTGTTATTCAAAGTATATATGTCCAGCACCAGAGCATATTCTTCACATGCTAATTTCACTAGAGAAAGTTTTCAGAGGCTCTCCCAGACCATTGGTTTCTCATTTATATACATAGTATTTTATGCAGCATTTACATCCCCAGTGTGTACATGTTGGGGTGTGCAAATTTTATGCCTTACTTTAAACTGGAAGGTATAGAGATCCTATGCTGTTTCTTTTAAGTAGTAGAGACCTTGTGAGCACGTGTGTGTTTGCATTCTTACAGAGAAGAGGTTTCTGCCCGTAAATGAATAGAAGGTACAATATTTCTCTAAAGTGTCATAATAGAGAAGACACATTGTGTGTGTTAGTGTGTGTAATGAGTGTGCACTCACAGTGAACTGGTTTCCAGCAGTTGGTATGTAGATGGTATACTGTTTCTCTGAGGCTGCTTCTACATTAACAGGACTGGCCTCTGCATTTCTTCTCAGCTCCTCGAGAGCCAGTCGAACAGCCAGATACTTTGACAGGTGGTCAACTGTAGCATTACCAGATGTCTTTATGTAGCGAGGGACAAACTCCACACTGGATTGACAGAAACACACGCAAGCAAAACATGAGACAGACACAAAGAAAAAGGTAAATACTGAGGCAGACGTGAAGATCAACTTACTCAATATCACAAGATGTGGCCGTAGGGAAAATTCACCAAATTTAAACCTCATCTCTATCCACGACAGGGATAGGACAAGAAAAACACCTGCAGTTGTTCCCGATCATTTCACTACCTCTGGAAAGGCAGTAGAATAGTTTTTTGTTTTTTTTTCGGCTGCCAAGTGACATATCGTGACGTCAGTTGGCGGCTGGAAGAACTACAGCGTAGGAGCCTACTCTAATCTGCTCTAAGCACACTATTCAAAAAAACACATCCTCATTCTCTCAGCAAAGCTACATTTCTGATGGAAGAAACGATATCCCATAACAACAGCACAGAAGATTTTATGGGTGACGATACAGAGGCTTATGTGTAATGCATTCTGGTACGTGTAGGCGCTGTGGGAAAGACTCTGTGAGCAGTACAACAGATTTCTCCATCAATACTGTACACCGTGAGGCCTTTATTGCTTCAATTGACTACAATACTCCTCAGTTCTGATTGCATGCACACAAAACCTGCTCACAAATGGTTTTACACAAAACCATTGGTGAAATTTCCCTTTAAATGCAAATATTTAAATATATTGACAAGTAGATTGAGTTCAATCACAGAACTGATGCGTGGTTGATTCCATGTTAGTCTTAACGACATGCAATGATCCCTGCCTTTCCACCTCAGTTACTGGCCCTCTCCCTGCCTCCTTCCCAGTTTCTACCTGCTGCCTCCCCAGTGCCTCCTTACAGTCTCTCATTGGATTGGCTGTCCTCTGTGGTGGCCTTGAGGACTCCCTTGCCAATCTGTCCTGCCTGGTTGGCTTTTCCCTTCTCTGCTGTGTGGAAATGTTCTCTGATCGCCGCCAAGAACGTTGGCCTTCGTCTTTAAACTACTGATCCTCAGCTGTTATCTACCATCCGACAGCATCCACAGGAGCTGCCAGCTTCATTCTCCCGAGGCCAGTGCTCAGCCAGACAGTGACAGCTGTGGAGATGACTGCTCTGAGGTACTCTAACCACTGCATACTCCCTTTTCATCATGGAAATGAACCGTTTACTTCATCGCTCCGGGACCATAAAAAACGGGGCATTTTCTTCCCTCTGACCAGATTACTACCACTACTGCAGAGCCTATTTCCAACTACAACATAGTGCTGTCTTCTACCCTTGACCCTTTAGCTCTCCTGTGTGGGGTCTTTGCAGATTGTCATGATATACACTTGCGCTTCACTCACTCAAAACTCATGGTCCTCACATATGCTGCCCTTCACAGACAGAGGACCTTCTGTTGTGCTGGTCTTATCAGTGCCAGTGAAGGAAACCCCAGCATTGTTTTCTGTATTCAATAAAATCACCGGAGCGCCTAACAACAGCCCCCCCCCCCCCCACTCCTGAACTCTGTAATAAATTCCTGGAGTTCTTGCACAAGAAAATGTATGCTATGCATAATTCACCCCCCACTTCTCTGTCCTTTCTAACTTTTCCTGCATTGACCTCCAGTTATGTTTCTTCTTGGTATACTTTCTCTTACACTCTGACTCAGATGTACATTTAATTGATAAACTCATTTGCAACTCTTAATCTTCCCCCAACTGCAGGCTCACATTCCAGTTGTTGGTCCACAAGTCACTGACATCACAGAAAGCTACTTTTCATTCATTTTAATTTATGATGTTCATAACACCCATTCTCAAAAAAAAAAGAAAAAAGGTCTGGATTCCAACTACTTCGAAAAATGACCGTCCTATCTTCAAACCTCTCTTTCTGGCCAGAATAAAAGAGAGTGCCATTGTGTCACAATTACAAGTAAACATGCACATTAAGACTTTTTGAACCTTTTAAGTCTGGTTTCAGGCCCAACCACAGCACCCAAAAAACCTTGGTTGGTCAGTATCTAACAACCTACCAATGGCAAAGGACCCTGAAGCAGTTAAGACTTCAGGACAGGGTTGCACCAATCATTTCTAAAATTGTAACTAGGTTTGTGTGTAAAGTCCTTAGTTAATTGTATCAACTTGTAATTTGTAAATTTATGATTTACTAATGTGGGTTGTACTGTTCAAATGTAAGGAATGTGGTAGATAGTAAAGCCTTAGTAACGTGTACATCGGTTGCTAGGCAAACATCACAGCTGTCGCCCAATCAAAAAAAAAAACTGTTCACACATGGAAATACAGAACTGCAAACCTGCCTCAAGAACTGATGTCAGACACAGATTTCCACACCATCATATAAGGGGATCCCACATCAAGAGGATGCCGCCTATCATATAAAATGCTGTGACAATGAATATTTTCCCTGTTTTCAAATAATAGTACCAAACAGCCTAAGCTGGCCATTGTTTTTATTTGAGTTAGGTCTATTTGTGTCATTGCTGTTGTTTTGATAAAACATAACAGTTCTGTTAGCTAACTCCAATGAGTAAATCGCCAAGCTAGTATGTGTAAGAATTTAGTAAAAACTAACTTCTTAGCGATAACTAGCAGGGGCGGTGCAACCAGATTTTATTTGGAGTGGTGTCAATTCTAAAACACAAATGTTTGCATGGCAAGTCGAAATTCAGTTTAACTTTTGCCTTTGGGTGTATGTGTTAAAACAAACGCAGGAGTAGATTAAATGAACACCAAGCACATTTTACAGGCAGCCAAACAAAAGCAGGTGGTTCACAGTACTCAGGTCTGAGAGGACCAGGGGCCAGTTGTTTCACTTGTGTGTTATGCAAGTATATACTTTTCCGGCCAAAACATTGAAACCACCTGAAGCCACTGCCATCAGGGAATAATACCACTGCCATAAAGGGGTGTACTTGATCTGCAACAATGTTTAGGTAGGGCATACGTGTCAAAGTAACAGCCACATGAATACCAGGACCCAGGGTTTCCCAGCAAAACATTGCCCAGAGCATCACACTGCCTTCACAGGCTTGCCTTCTTCCCATAATGCATCCTTGTACCATCTCTTCCCCAGGTAAACAATGCACACGCACCTGGCCATCCACATGATGTAAAAGAAAATGTGATTCATCAGACCAGGCCACCTTCTTCCACTGCTCCATGGTCCAGTTCTGACACTCATGTCCATTGTAGGCAATTTCGGCCGTGGACAAGGGTCATCATGGGCAGCCCCATATACAGCAGGGTGTAATACACTGTGTTCTAACACATGTCTATCATAGCCAGCATTAACTTTTTCAGCAATTTGAATCACAGTACCTCTTCTGTGGGATCAGACCAGCCAGGCTAACCTTCGCTCTTCACGCGCATCAATGAGCCTTGAGCACCCATGACCCTGTCACCGGTTCACCGGCTGTCCTTCCTTGGACCACTTTTGTTAGGTACTGACCATTGCATACCGGGAACACCCCACAAGACCTGCTGTTTTGGAGTTGCTTGGACCCAGTTGTCTAGCGATCACAATTTGGCACTTGTCAGTCACTCATATCCTTACGGTTGCCCATTTTTCCTTTTCCAACAGATCAACTTCAAGAACTGACTATTCACTTGCTGCCTAATATATCCCACCCCTTGACAGGTGCCATTGAAATGAGATAATGTTATTCACTTACCTGTCAGTGATTTTAATATTTTGGCTGATCGGTGTATACTTACATGAAAACTAAACATATTAAGGACTTACACACAAGTGAAACAACTGGCCCCTGGTCCTCTCAGACCTGAGTGATGTGTTAAATACTGTGAGCCACCTGCTTCTGTTTGGCCGCCTGTAAATCGTGCTTGGTGTACATTTAATCTACTCCTGTGTTTGCCCAAAGGCAAAAGTTAAACTGAATTTTGACTTGGCATGCAAACATTTGCATTTTAGTGTCAATCCCTCTTTGTGATAGTATGTGTGATACGTCTGTGCTAGTTTGATTTAAGGCGTGTGTTTGTATATGTAACCACCTGTTGTGAGCATCATCCTTCTCCATCAGAGTGGGATGTGGCCTGAACACCAGTTCGATTTCACTGGCACCACCATCAATAACAGAGTCCCCTCCCCCATTCTCAGCTGCGTTGTCCATATCCAAGCCGCTGTCATCGCTGGTTTTGGTACGCTTGATGCTTGGCCCTGCCTCCTAGAGAGAGAGAGTAAAATACATGCTCACAGGCTTTGTGTATACATATGGATATTCATCAGTGGACCAGGAAAGGGGTGTGCCCTTTTAGTTAAGACATAAAACAACCAAACCTTGCACCAACATAACCCCACCAATGTGACAGGAACAAGTTTTGAAAGAAAAAGTAAAAACACGGATCTATTAAAAAAACAGATTACCATTCAAAGAGTCGCTAAAGGCAAGCCACCTATGATGATGATTTCACATGCGGTAAATGTAAACAGACAAGATTCTGCTAAAATATGCCTGTGGCATCGTCAGAAGAGGAAAAACGCAAATAACTCCATTAATTTTGTTTATTGCGGTGCCACCTCTTAAGGCTGATCTGACCTAGGTACTGTACACTCTATTAAGACCTCATTACAATATCAAAACAGCACAGGTTAGCCTGAGATGACAAGCTTAGACCCTTAAGCTTACAGTGAGCGCTACACCTTGAGAGTACGAGGCCTTTAATGGGATTTGACAGCAGTGACAACACTGCAGTAAAGGGCTCAGCACAACTGTGAAACATGAAGAAAATTTATCAAGTTTGTGTACTGGACTTTGCTGGAAGGATCCATGGAATTTATTAGACTTGTTCAGGCTGTTAAAATAATACCAGGTATTTAATTTACTGGCATGTCAGGCATTCATGCTCGGTTAAAGTTACAATCCTGAAAATTTACATGTAAACAAATTTTCTTTTTATAATTTCTGCCGCTAATGTATTTAAGACAATAGCTCAATGTTTCCCAATCTGGTCTTCGGGTACAACCAGAACTATTTGTTTTCTATTCTGCCAGGTATTTCATTATTTTTACCTGTGGTACCACTATTTCAGCCTCCAATTAGGAAGGTTTTAGACCTGGAACAACAGATGAATGTAATTAATTACCTGGCAGTACAGCAGTGCTGATGGTACCTGAGAACCAGATTGAGAACCACTGCAATAACTAGTTCATAACCAATGTACACTAGTAGTGACTCATTTTAATAGTCGGTTATGCTGTCAGCTAACTACTACTACTACTACTAATACTTTGGGCTGCTCCTGTTTGGGGTCGCCACAGCGGATCATCCGTTTCCATCAGGTAAGACTGTTTTAAAAAACAGTCAATATAGCAGACAGTGTTTTACATCTTTACTTAGAAGTCAAATGTGGATGAACAATGCAGGTAGAGGTTTGAGGAGGAAGCAAAGGATACTTCAGTTGGATGTATCACTACAGGCGTCTAAAGTAAAAAAAAAAACATGATCATCAGGACTTTTTTTTTTCGGTTCACAGCATACTTCAGACAGACATCATTCATGATTCGGACAGAGAATTTGGGAGAAGAAAAAGGGAGAGAGGTAACAGTTTAAAATTTATGGATGTCCTGTCTTAACAGACAAGACTTTGACAGCTGAAAATGTGACATCCATATATGTCTTTTTGCATGCTCAATAATCCAGGTAAGAAATTCAAATAAAGTTTAATCAGTTCATCTGGATACAACTTTCATTGACAGATACGTTTCATCACTCATCTAAATGACCTCTTCAGTCTAAACTGACTGCAGGTATCCCCACCCTTATAAACAATACAGTTGCATAATGACTGAAACCAACGATCAGTTTCCTATGCAAATGTGGGCGTGACCATTAACTAGAGTTTCAGTGGCCATGTGTACTATTCGTGTGCACATCCTTGATAGGGAGGAACGCTGGTTTGAACAGGGAGTCAAAAAGGCCATCTATGTGAAGAGGGAACGACCATCCCTGAAACGGGGGGGGGGGGGCTAAAAGTACACCTGTCGCCATCTTACAATGCTGTGATTGCAAACATTCCCAAATCCTCTGTGAATAGTACACATGACCACTGAAACGCTTAATTAATGGCCATGCCCACATTTGCATATGAAACTGATTTTTGGTTTCGGTCGTTATGCACCTGTATCATTTATAAGGGGGTCAGTCGATTGCAGGGAAACCTTGCAGTCAATTTAGACTGAAGAGTTCACTTAGATGAGTGATGAAACTTATCTGTCAATAAACGTTGTATTCAGATGAACTGATCCAACTTTCTTTGTCATGCATCTAGTTGCTAAATGGGTAGCCAAAGACATGTGTGACCAAATGCAGTGAGTTCCACATTTCTACAGTTGAGGAAGAGTTTCAGAAAAGCAGGCAGATGCACAAAAAAAAGGAGTATGATGATAAAGAGGAGGAAGAGGCATCGTGCCATAAACTGGCACTATGGGAGTGAGCAAAATGATGATGATAATGGTGATTAGCCTTTGATTTAAGTCAAGATTTTATTGTGTTTTTTTTTAAAATTACAGTCACTTTAATTACCAGCATTGTTACAGTTAACTCAGTCAAATACTAAAACTAGGACTGAAAAAGAAATAAAACGCTATTGAAACAAAAAAAACAAAAAAACAAAAAAAAGACATTCGCAGTAAAGCTTCTCATACCAAGTGAGCAAGCCATGGAACCCAGGTCGCTGTAAAAATACCAATCTTAGATGTGTTGTTTTGGGGTAAGACTCCTGTGAATATCATAAATTACCTGATTGCTGTGGATCGAGGCATTGCTGCAGTGAGAGGAGTCCCCATTGTCCTCTGCTCCGCTACCATTCTCCACTGTGTGTTTCTTACCGCGCTGTAGTCTGGGGAAGAACAATATACAAATGCTCATTTTCATAGACAGAGGTACTCACCCCTGTTCTCTGCTTTGTTAGTTTATATCTGTGGGCAACTCGGTGTGACAGATGTGTGTGCTGGGGTTAAAGCAAAAATAAACTTCCGAGCTTTAAATTTCATGTGTGTGTGTGTGTGTGTGTGTGTGTGTGTGTGTGTGTGTGTGTGTGTGTGTGTGTGTGTGCGCGTGTGTGTTGGCTGGCCCACCATATACTAAACTGTGTATGCAATCTTGTGACTGGGATCAGCCTCTTGGCAAAAGAGCATTTTCTAGCTGCTACTGCCATACAATAATTTCCTTGAGCAGACATTACAAAAACAAGTGCAGGGTTCTCCAAGTTTGAGGCACCAAGTGCCAAGCAGGTTCCAGTCTCCACCTGTTTCTAACCATGCCTACCTCCATTTGTTTTTCACTCCTCTCTCAACCAAACTTGTCTCTTCGTCGGCTTTAATAAACTTGATCTTCATATTTCAGTTAGCATCTATAATCTAGTGTATCCAAGTGTGCGGCATGCAACTCACAGAAGGCAATCACTCCTGATAATTAACTTCTCTACTTGCATAGCACTGGACATTGTGAAATACTGCCTTGCATTGTCTGCATGACTGGATAAAATGCAATCACGACAGAGTCCACCATGGAGTGTGTGTTGCAGCTGTGGGATTGAAAATGCTTCAATTGTGGAAATTATTTAGTGACTCTAACCCTGCACTCACGCCATGAAATTGCCGTTTGCTTTTGTCATGAGCACAGGGTTAAACAGCTGTATGCCATAAATCCTAGATAGTGCCAGAGAACTATAAGCCCAATGTGTACCTGGTCATTGCCTGTATTTTTAAACCTTCTTCTATGCTGTGAGACAAGGCTTGCTGGTTGTTGTGTTTGCTGATCCGGGCCAACACTCTCTCCTGATGAGCCTCATACTCATCACGGCTGGGGTAGATCTTACCTGTTACAGGAAAAACAAAACAAATCACCGGTTTTCTTATTTAGTAGTGTCCTCATTGCGGCACCATTTTTACCCCAGTGTTGCTACTCCCATATATAGAGTTTATGATCAGTATTACTGCCTTACATCACTAGAGGGATTCTTGGCCTTCCTTGGTCTGCATTCTAGTCATATGCTGTTTGATCCACGTACGAGTGGTAATAATCTCAATAGCTAATCAAGTTTTTACCTTTTTTGGCTGCCTAAATACATTATCCCAATAGATTTTTTTTGTAGTAAAATCAACATTTAGCCACATAAATATATGCCTGCATGTTGTATAATAACTTCCTGTTTGGAGACACCACTGCTTGCATGGGTAATTGATCTTAAGTTATCTTGTAATTTGAAACCAGCTAGCAATATAATGTTGCAGCAAAGTAACACAGACTATTTTACTTTTTTATTCAATTATTGATAGGAATGCCAGGTGCACTGTTTTATGCCTTTATTCATTTAGCCCTGTTACCAATATCAATCAATGGTGGAGAAAAATTACATCCACCACAACAAGCCTAACATCAAATTCTATTTGTAAACATCTTAATTTACTGGATTACAATATTATGGATTCCTCCAGAGTTTTGTTTTTCTATTGCACTCAAGAAAAGAAAAATCCATTTGTGACACAAGAAACACTTACTAATCAGAGCATCAAAATTCGGGTCTGGACGCAGCGATCTCTTAGACACCAGCTTCTTACGACAGGTAGGACACTCCTTGTTACTACAGAGAAAGAGGGTTGGAAACAGATAGAGACAAACATTTATATTAGCCAGACAGATCCAAGTATACATTTGCAGGAACAGCCTGCAGTTACATTCAGTTTATGGCAATTTAGCTGAGGCTCTTGTCCAGAGGACAGCAGCACCAGTACCTCCACCACCACCACTGGGCTACAGCACCCGGTAGGCTTCCAGTTCATGACAGAACTCACCCAGATCTCAAGGCGGTGATGATACAATCGGCACAGAAGCGATGCAAACATTCTTTGGTTGTCATGGTGTTCTTCAACATGTCCAGACAAATAGGACACATGAGTTCACTGTGAAGGGACCTGGGTGATACCGCTATCTCTAGCCCATCTGTTATAGCCTCCTGTAAGTACACAAGGCAGACAACAGGTTAATACAGAAGGAGAATTAGTATACACAGAGTTCTTTGGTCTGGATACAGACTCAGCTCAGGTACTCAACAACAATTATTTTTACAACTGTCTTTGAGAATGAATAGAGAATCTGGAAGCCAGTATCAAATGACAGCACTGTGTCTGTGATACTACCTGTGGAGTTCTCTGTAGTTCATAGAGGCTCAACTCCCAGGTCTTGCTGAGAGGTTGGACCCCATTGGTCTGAACTGTTTGTGTCATCTCGGCGACACTGAAACATAAAATCACACTACTTTAGACTTGGAAACTGAAACAGAAAAAGAAAAATCATTTAACATCAGCCAGGAACCAGCAACCTTTTGGTAAAAGGATTGTTTCTTTTGTTCTTTCAGACTACCCAACAACACTCGACTGAACACACATGTGAAATACATTTTAATTGACATTTGGATATTAACACTTAGATATTATATTCATTAGTTTCCCTGATTTCTGCGAGTGAGAGATGTTCTCAGATCAACATTCCCGGTGCTGTCATATCTTTTTATGCAAAATCATTAATGTTAAAAGTAGGGTCAGCCTAAACTACAATGATCTTTCACTTCAGAAATCAGGACATGCAGTTTTAATCAATAACATTAAATATCAACTTATTTATGTTAAGCCTGAAAAAAATAAAATCACAATTGATTACAGCTGTACAAAATGTCAATTTCAACCCTTTCATGCTTCCTCCAGCGTTCTTTTAAAAACAAACAGTTATGTTTGTTTTCGAACTGATGTGATCACAGCACAAATAAGGCCCTCTCTTGTTTGCTAGATCTCTGACCAGTGGGGAAGCTTGGGAAATAATACTTTGATTTTGGAGGTTTGACGGTACAACAGCGTGCCACCTGCCACCAGCCCACCTGAGGGCTGTCATGAAATGCTGAAAAATATGTGGGTGATGTAAAGACTTCTAACCCATTCGTCATTTAGTTCTAAAGAATTTAGGTTATGCATTATCAAATATCGCCAACTATAAAACAACCACACAATTACATGCAACTACTGCAATGACGTTTATGTCAAAGCCAGGGGCAAAGATTTTTTGGGGGGGGAATACTGGTATATGTTAGTTTCTTCAATGAAATTTCTGAATAATGCTGTCATTTACAAATTTATGGGAAATTTGTGCTCTTTAAATGTTAAATGGATAAAACAATCTTTTGCTGGAGCTCCAACCCTTTTGATGCTAGGAGCTTCAGACACCAAGTTTAAAGTCCTACCAGGTCGTTCAAAACCCGGTCAAAAAGCATTGTTCTCCAGTTGCTTCCGATTCCAGAATTACTTAAATATTTGATTATTTCAACATAATCAATTATTAAAGACAAATTATTCATTTGCCTACAACTGCTTTAGTGCAGAGAGCCAATGACTTGACTGAACACTAACGGCAGGGCTGCTTTGCAGCTGTCAATCTTATAGTAACCCATATGTGCTCATTTGCCTCATGTCCAAAACACTACATGGAAATTTCATTTTAAAAACATAACTAAAGATAGGACAGTTAATAAAAAATAAGGTAAGGCCCCCTTAAAAAAAAATCTGTGGCACTGCCTACCCTTAGCATTACAATCGGTCGTTCATGTCAACAAACAAAAAACCCATGTTTTCCAGATGTTGGGTCAAATTGAGTGTTGTATTATCTTCCATGTTATTATTCATCAAACCGTACCACAGGCAATCAAAAGGCAATAAGTACGCACTGGAAAATATGTCTTTCACCCAATTTCACTGGCACTATCTTTATCATTTTAAATACATTCCCATCGCACAGGGCTCTGGTGTTTAATTGGGGTGTCTCGGGGTAGGCTAATGCTAAGTGGCTAATCTTCGTAGCGTTCTCAGTAAGAGCTAAATAAAGGCCGCGATGCTGTAATTATTAAAGAAAACACCAAATATGTCCAATAGTACACGTATGTCTCGTCGGTGCTACTGAAATAAAACGGCTAACGGTGAGGAGGTTTGGGCAAATCGTCAATGTAATTTGGCGCTGTGACAGTGAAAAAACAGAAGGAAGCGACGCACCAACCCCCCTTTTTGCCTCCGGAGCGATGCTTTCCTTAATCGGACAATGCACATTAAAAGGTGGAGTACGAATTATTAACCTTGCAGGCGATTCAGGTGAAACCTGTCCGATTAGACTGAATATTTTTGTTTGTGTACTTACATTTTCTGTTGTAGAAACGAGCCGATTCGACCAGCGCGTTTAGGCAAAGGCAATATGGAGGGTTTCCTTCTCGCGGTGCAATCTGGGAAATGTAGGCACTCTGCCAAAAAGGTCGCTAGCTGTGAAATGAACACAACGCCCGCATCGTAGCAGCATTTCCACAGATTTTTGTGTTTAATAAAATTACAACGATATGTGGTTATTTCTGGTATACGTTTTCCATATGTTATTTACCAAAAGTGGTGTTTTTTCCTCTCCATCTTGCTTTTGGCTGATTTCCCCATCCCCTATTTCAACAGACAGACAGACAGACAGACAGACAGACAGACAGACAGACAGATAGACAGATAGATAGACAGATAGATAGATAGATAGATAGATAGATAGATAGATAGATAGATAGATAGATAGATAGATAGATAGATAGATAGATAGATAGATATCGACGAGACTTTCATAGCGTTGGCTAAAAGTCATACACTCAGTGTGAAAAGACCTGTGTTGTGGCCCACTGCACATCCAGTGCAAATAGTGTCTGTGTAATATCAATTTCGATAGGTTTAAAAACGACAAAATGCGACAGCTCTTGGGAGTATGCTTTGCGTTCACGTTTATCGTACCAGCTGTGTCGATAAGAAGAGCTAGGCTGAGTTAAAATTATTGAGACATATATCTAAATACGTATTTACACAGGAGGTGGAGGAGAGACAGGTGTGTGTGTGTGCGCGCGCGCGCGCGTGCGGAGAGAGAGAGCGCGAGAGAGAGAGAGCAGGAGGCGTAGCCAGACTAAAAAAGGGGGTCGAAATGACGGAGAAGAGTGGGGAGGGGAGGAGTGGTGTCGGCTGCTGAATGAACCATGTTCGGTAACGGAGGGTCAGCTCTCCTGTCCTGCTCCGCTCTCCTTCTACAGGTTGTGATTTTACCGGTAACCACCAACGGGACTGTCAAGGTAAATAGCTCCGAGTCAGAACGAAACTCCGTCCGCTTCATAGGTGGATGCAGTCTCTCAAATTGTCCCCCTCTTGCCAACTGTTCAGAGTTGACAAGAGGAACGTGGAATGAATAAACTGTCGTTTCATAATCAAAATTAGTTTCCAAAGCTACTCGTTTGAATTAAAGGCACCCGGTGTGTCATCGCGAAGCGGTCAGAAGGGTTAAACGTCATTCGTGGAGGTACACTCAACATTTCGGCTTCGAGGTTGAGACTCGTGGGGATGTTTGTACAATATGTCTCAGTGCTTCTCTCTTGTTATCTTGACTTCAACTTTGAAGGGAAAATCAAAGACAGTAATTATCTACCACATCCGGCAAGCCCCCTTGTTGAACTTCAGCATTTGCTTTAAATAGACTATTAGTTATTCGGTAATTTTTTTTGGGGGGGGGGCTCTTCTTCTTTTGAATGCCTCCAGTCAGACATAGCACACAAGTGGGCTAATGCGTGGTATTGCTCTTCGCTGTGTGTTGCTTTGGATCACAACTTTGTTTTTCACGGACCCTTTCTCGACAAAGTCTTTCGTATTATATTTTGCTCTTCACTCCTCCGTCTGCCTCCGCTCTCCTCCTTTTCTCCTCCTTGCGACATCAAAGCACAGTGGGGGCCTCCCTCTCCGTCTGTCTTCTCTTCTGTCTCTCTCCCTCCCTTCCTGTCTGCCTGTCTCTGTGTCTGTGTGTGTGTGTGTGTGTGTGTGTGTGTGTGTGTGTGTGTGTGTGTGTGTGTGTGTGTGTGTGTGTGTGTGCGCGCGCGCAAGAAGTGGCTTAAAGACCGTGACAAATAATATATTTTGGAGGAAATGAAGATGGAAACATTTTTTCTACCAATCATTACTAACAGTACCTCTTTTCACTATGTCCTAAAATTCTTGCCGACCATGTCATCTATTTCAGACTTTTGCTTATTATACTATAACTTGTGCAGTAATCATGCATCTCTTTGCTATAACTTGTGTAGTCTGTAAGTGTGATTAAATCATTGCTTGCTTACACTGCCCACTTGGCAGCTATTGCACGCTCATCCGTCCTCTGACGCTCTTCTACCCCATTTTTTTTCCTAAGAGGTTTTTCTTGTGGAGCACCCCCCCTCCCCCCATCTGAATCAAGGTTTTAAAGGACAGGGGGTGTTGCACATAATTAAATGTGACCGTTAATCCTTCTGGGACTAAATCGTGATTTAGGGCCATGCAAGTAAATTTGACTTGACTTGACTCCATCCCTTTCCCCAAACCTTTCTGGTCAAACTCCACCGCCTCAAAATGTGTCTGTTGAAAACTAATTTCGCGGTCCCGTTAGGCCACGCGGAGACTCTGACTATCTTAAGATAATCACTCTGGCAAATGGAGATCAACAGGCAGCAAATCGATGATGTGCATCCATGTTCCTTTAGTGCTAGTGCAAGATGAAGAACAAGCCTGTCTGAAAGCCAGTAGTTAGTTAAGGGACTGACCCGATCGCAGATGAGCTCAAACTAGACTAAGTGGCTCACTTTTTTCCCCTTCAATCTATGTTAACCATGCGGTCTTTCAAGAATAAATTGGTCAAATCTTTACACATGGAGAGCCAAAGGCCAGATGATCAAGTGGCCAGTGGACTATAGTCTGCAGTTAAGGGTGTCTTGAGGTCCTTTGTGGAAAATTTTATATAGCTTATCCACGAAAAAGTTGTGCATGCTGCAAAGGCTGACGCATGATGAAATAACAGACTCTTTTTTTTATTTTTAGACTGATAAAAATCTGCGTATCCCAATACAATGTTCTCGTTTCGAATCACCAACAGCGGCGGATTTCTGTGCACTTGAGCAAAGTCGATACCTGACAATCTGACATGTTAAACCACGATTAGTGGATGAAAAACCCCACTATTTGCATGTTCAGCTTTTTTGATGTCTCATTGAGTTCAGTTTTGCCGATGAAAGAGAAAACACAGAGCAGTAAACTTAAACAACCCCAGCTTTGCTGGCTGTGAAATTAGTCATTGTGAATGAGGTTTGGTATTAGTATCCAGCAAAAAAAAAGAAAAAAAAAGACATTACTTGGACAAGTTTGCCAGCACTATGAGTCAGGAAAAAAACTGTCCAAATGGAAAGTTTTTTTTTTTGAAACGCGCACATCATCAGCTAATGTAAGAAAGCTGCCATAACATCTAAATTTATTTTTTTGTCACAAAAGTCTGCATTGTCTTCCAATAGGATCAAAGCATTGTATTGTCATTAGATGTCATAACATAGTAACGTATTGCACCATATTTGTGATTGTGTTGTCGCCAAAGGAAGCAGTTCATTTTGGTAAAATAGCTTAGTGGCAGTTGTTTTATTACTTAGAGGGGTTTGGGGGATTGAAGCATCTAAATTGACCATCATTATTGTGTGCATCATCATGATTGTGTTAAACTTAACGTCGATTCACATTTGATTTCCTCTTGAGTAAGAGTCCAAATGTTGGAGGCCGAGCACGCTCAGTGAGGGCTGCTTACCGTTACTCCTACTGAGGTCATTGTTAAATATGAACACAATGAACGCTGTCAGATGGTGTGAGCCAAACAATGGGTCATTAAAAGTCCCTGGATGTTAACCTTGGTTAAAATCGTTGTGAACCTGGTTTTTATAAATATTTGAAATGATGCAAATCTGGATCTGTGAAACGAGGGAAATGACAGGACTGTGCAGAGGGCCTTCCGTTCTCATATCAATTCACCTTGTTGATGCCACTCTGGCTGACGTGTAGGCATCTTGATTGTACGAATGCACTTTTAATATATGATGCCACCATTCTTGCGCCCAGTATTACCTGAACTTTTTAACGATTGGCCCAAATCCTAACCCATGGTCTAAGAAACAGTAACGTGCTTCATAGCTTTGTTTGTCCTGCCTCGATTTTTATTTTTCTTATTTTTTCGCCCTAATTGTACTTAGCCAATTACCCTATTTTCCGAGCCGTCGCTGCTCCAACCCCTCTGCTGATCCAGGGAGGGCTGCAGACTACCACATGCCTCCTCCGATACATGTGGAGTCGCCAGCCGTTTCTTTTCACCTGAAAGTGAGGAGTTTCACCAGGGGACGTAGCGCATGGGAGGATCACGCTATTCCCCCCAGTTTCCCCTCCCCCCTGAACAGGCACCCCGACCAACCAGCTAGTGCAGTGACCAGGACACACCCATCATCCAAGTTCCCACCTGCAGACATGGCCGATTGTGTCTGTAGGGACGCCTGACCAAGCTGGAAGTAACACGGGGATTTGAACCGGTGAGCCCCATGTTGGTAGGCAACGGGATAGACCGCTACGCTACCCAGACGCCCCCATCCTAGATTTTTAAGGAAACCAAAAAAAAAACCTTTACACATGTGTGTGTGTGTGTGTGTGTGTGTGTGTGTGTGTGTGTGTGTGTGTGTGTGTGTGTGTGTGTGTGTGTGTGTGTGTGTGTGTTTGAGTTAATCTAGCTACAGGGTTATGACAAAAAGAGGAGCCTGTATAGGCTTGTTTAAGACCTTGTTGAAGCAACACATTAGCAGGAGCTATGTTGTTTTGGACTATGCACACATGTTTATTCAGTGGACTGTCGCCACCAGACTCCGATCCGGCTCAAATGGACCGGTACAATTCTTCCTGATAAATGACAAATCCAGACCTCTGCAACGTAATTGATCAGAATCCCACTGGGGCAAGAAATATAATTATTCCCCCATTTGACACCTTGCACCGGCATACATTTAATATTCCCCGTAGTCCCCCAGATTTGCATGAGCTATGTGCACTTTACACGAAACATAAATGCGTTTTAGTGATCCACGTGGAATCTGGTTGCTTTTTCTTTTTTTTTTGGTCACAGAATGCAAAAATTCCATGCAAAGCTTAAAAGGGTCTGTTCAAATTGAATGCAGAGATTTTAACCTCAGCGTTATAGTAAGTATGTGTTTGCAGGCAACGGGGTGATTGTAATGCTGCTTGTGCCCATGCCTTTACTTCAGATCTTTTCTTTATAGCATACAGCTGGCGTCAACTGGTTCGTCACATTTCAGTGCTGCAAGCGTGATATCAGCCCCTTACAGCAGATCTGTGAGATTGTTTTCCCTCCCTCCAGGGCAAGTCAGGCTTTAACCTCCTTTTTTTCTTTTCTTTTTTTTTTTCAATGCATCTCAAGTGCATTTACGTCAAGTTTATTTATGGTAAAGCTGTGACTGGGTGCAAATCTGCAGGTTAACATGCAAGTTGGTGTCCAGCATAAAATCCCATTCATCTTCGATCTTCTACTTGCTCTCCCTATCAGTCTCTCTATCATTTATTTCTCTCCCTACACTCCTCTCTCACTGTATACCCCCCCCCACTGCTGTACCTTTCTTTCACTTATCATTTCCACCCTTCATGTCTTTCTATCTGAAATCGGTATTCTAGAGAAGTCAGTCATCGATTAACATGCTTTGCCATTTGTGCAGGCTTTCATCCAAAGTGCCTCAGATGCGTGACAGAACCCACAACCGTGTCTCTTTCATGCCATGCATTACTAATTTAGGGACACGGGTCTCCCTCCTTCCTCCATCCCTCTTGTTCCCCTTTGCTCCCCTCCTTTCCGTTGCTCCTCTCGTAGTTAAAAAGTCTTGGCTTTCTCCAGTTCAACTAGTTCTGGTTTTAATTTGTCTCTCTCTGTCCCTAATCCTGCACTCTGCCTCCTCTGAGAGTTGTTCTACAAGCCCACATCTCTGTTCTGTGTGTTTATAACTGACGTGACTGTGTGTATGTGTGTGTGTATGTGGGGGGGGGGGTATGTCACCATATGGTTTTTGTGGGTATATATGCATTTACTGTTGTGTGTCTGTCTGTGTGTGAATGTGTATGCGTGCGTTTGTGTGTATCTGCCAGGACAGACGTGAGGGAACAGAGGACCAGCATAAGATCAGTCTGCAGACACACAACCATGGAGGACTGACTGACATAGAGGCAACACAGGTAGTAAAGGAGACACAAACACACGAATATTCATACGCAGACACACGTACACACTCACTGGCTTTACAAGTTCCCTCTTTTCTTAATGTGGGAGGATTTTTTATATATGTATTCTGCTCTAGTTTTTGCCTTTTATCTAGCTCAGAAGTGGGGGTTTTTACAACTATGATGACCTTCTTGTAAGTACAGGAATTTACAAAAATGTAGTTTGCATTTTTAAACAATGGTTAACAATCATACTTATATACAGCAGCCAAAAAACACTTGCACAGTATCTTAGAAAATACTGCATGGTACGTATAGAGAGAAACGTGCAAATTAGATGTAAGATTTTAAACTGGGCCTCTCCGTTACCGTTGAGAGCACCCTGAAGATCAACGGACTTTCATGAAAAGGAAAATTCAGAAGTGCAAAATTTGTTTTATAAACCCTAAAATGTTTGCATGGTGTTAACCCTCCAAGAGAGTCACAACCTGGTCCAAACTGGTCATTATCATGGACATGAGTATGAACATTGTGTTTGAGATTTAATGGTAATGATGATCATGTTATGTACTGACTGACTGTTTTCAAGACTGTTTTCATTCGAGGGACATGTCCCCCAATTGTCACTCCAGAGATCGACTGCTTTATTGGTTGGTATATCAGCTGGTTTTGGTTAACGGGCAGGTCATATATTTTGTTACGAGGTGATGTTAAGATAATGGAGTGACTGCACCATTTGGCCGTCCAAGCCACCCTTGTTCTATTACTACCTGGCTGACTTTACTCACTGGGTGTTTTTCATTAACTTGTGTACAGACTACAATCAGTCTAATTGTTATTTCTTGCATAAACTTTTTTTTTTGATTCTGACTCTGATTTTGGTCTCAGAAGGAGGTGTTTCAGTGGTGGGGCGAATGGTCTAGTTGGTCCTCTTGTTCTAGGAGCTGTGGAGGAGGAGTCAGGAGTCAGGAGAGACACTGTCTCATCCAGAGGTAATGTGTCCTGCACACACACACACACACACACACACACACACACACACACACACACACACACACACACACACACACACACACACACACACACACACACACACTCACACACGTTTCCATACGTATTAACATTCAGGAGCTATAGATGAGTCAGAGACACAACATTTTAGGATGCACACCTACTCAAATGTTGAGTAAGTAGACAGCCCACAATGCTCCCTGCCTTCTATGTTCAAATGTATTTGTGTTTTTGAATGTGTGTGTGTGTGTGTGTGTGTGTGTGTGTGTGTGTGTGTGTGTGTGTGTGTGTGTGTGTGTGTAAATGTGTGTGTATGTGTGTAGCGGTAGTAGTAGTAGTCACAATCATGTACCAGGCAGTCATATGACCTTTCACCTGACCTTGTCAGAATTGCGGAAGTTTCTGTCAACCAAGATTAACGTCGTCCAACTCTCCTTATTGGTCGTCTACATCTCGCTCCATTAATCCCTCCCCCCTTCTCCCCTCCACTATTACTTTTCCTCTCCTCTCCCATCTCCCTTTCCTCTGCTTCTCTTTCAACCTCACTCGCTAAAAAGTTATTTTAATTTGCCCCCCCCCCCTTGTATCCTCATCTCTCTTTTCCTCTCACTTCCTTTCAGAGGAGATTAACCCCCTTCCATGCAGGTCACATCCCCTCTTCTTCTCTTACAACTTATACCCCCCCCCGAACAAGCCTTCACACACAGAAACAGAATGACTTTAATCAGTGAGTGAGATAAATGTAAAAGAAATGTCCCTTGGTGACATTGTTATACATGGCATATGGTTGGAATTAGTGCATAAAGTCAAGGGTGTAATGTAACTTGAACTGAGACATGTGTCTTTGGTGTTTAATGTAGTGAACAGGTTAGAAGGTCATGCAGATGGTCCAAGAGTCATGGAAAGAAGGATAGAGTATGACACCGGGACAGAAGGAAGAAAGCAGGTGATTAGAGAAGGTAGGCCAAGTCAGGCCTTGGAAATGCTTATTGCCAGACCTAAGGGGCCCCAATGAGATGGTGCAAAACCCCTTGGATAACAGTAAAAATGTGCCTAGCAATAAATAGTAAGTGAAAAGATTAAAGACACCTGTTGGCTGGCAAAAGAGAGCGCAGAGGTTATCTTGATTTGTGGGGAGTGGGTCAAAGGAGGCATTGGTGCTTAAGGTGATGGTTGATGGGTAGTCTTAATTGGCTGTCTACCAAAAGACAGTTATTTGAAACAGGAGATGACATTCCTCATTTAGCTTTTCAGGCAAATTTATAATATTTTCTTTTTTTTTTTTTTTAAATTTCTTCAAATTTTTAAACATTTTGTCTTCATATTATTGTTTACTGTCTGAACTGAAAGCAATTGGTGCTAACCAAGAGGATTTATCACGTATCCCAAAATAGTTTTGGAAATGTTTCCAAGATTTCAATTCATTTTTAATGATAAACTCATGATTTTCTACATTATATATGAATGGTAGGGTGCTATACAAATAAACTTTACTTACTTACTTGCTTGCTTTCTTACTTGCTTACAGTTTACAGCTTCCAGATGAGGTAAAGTAAAATTAAAGCCCTGCTTAATCTGTTCTGCAATAATCTCAGTTGGGAAGCCCAATCATAAAACATTACACTAGCAGGTGCTAGCCCTCCTTTACAAAGTTGTAGTTGTAAATAAAGTTTGGGATGCCTACCCCATGCGAATCTACCAATCTTACTATATACTGATTTAAAGACTTTAGTAATATTAGGCATTATTTGGAAAGGATATAGTATTTTAGGTAAGACATTCATTATACATTATTTATAGCTATACACCTAAGCAAGGATAAATGTAGTTTAGCCCATCTCTGAAGATCTGTTTTAATATTTTCTATTGTGGGATTAACATTTAATTTAAATAAATCTCTAAAACCATCTGAAATGAATAGTAGTATTGTAACAGGAAAATCCGATGACAATCACTTAAAGAGAGTCCTAAGCAGTAAAGCTACTGGCTGTACCAATGAAAACACTGAACAAACTAATTTAGTTAAATCTGGTATAAAAGATTCAGGCTAACTCAAAAACAAAATAATCATCAACTGTAATCATAAATTATAGGAACGTTTTGTGAATTTAACTCTGAGACACTATCTCAGTAATTAGACTACTTGAACCAATAGCCTCTACGAATGGCTCCATTGCAGTAGCAAATAATGAAGCATATTATTTGTAGCCCCATTTAGTTCCTCTTTAGCAGAAGATTTCTTTTTCTTCATCTTTTGGCTGCTCCTGTTAAGGAGCAGCCTGTCTTCTGCATCTTCCTCTGTCACACCAACCATCTGCATGTCCTCCCTCCCCATATCCATAAACCTCCTCTTTGGCCTTCCTCTTTTCCTCTTGCCTGGCAGCTCCATCTTCAGCATCCTTCTCCCAATATACCCAGCCTCTCTCTTCCGTACATGTCCAAACCATCTCAATCTCGCCTCTCTTGATTTGTCTCCAAATGGTCTAACCTGAGCTGTCCCTCCAATATACTCATTCCTAATCCTGTCCATTTTCGTCACTCCCAACGAAAATCTTAGCATCTTCAACTCTGCCACCTCCAGCTCCTCTCCGGTCTTTTTGTCAGGGCCACCGTCTCCAAACCATACAACATAGCTGGCTTCACTACCATCTTGTAAACCTTCCCTTTAGCGCTTGCTGGTACCCTTCTGTCGCAAATCACCCCTGACACTTTTCTCCCCCCACTCCACCCTGCCTGCACTCTCTTCTTCACCTTTCTTCTGCATTCCCCGTTACTTTGAACAATTGACCCCAAGTATTTAAACTCATCCACCTTCGTCACCTCTACTCCTTGCATCCTCACCATTCCGCGCTGTCCTCCACCTCGTTCACGCATTTGTATTCCGTCTTGCTCCTACTAACTTTCATTCCTCTTCTCTCCAGTGCATACCTCCACCTCTCCAGGCTCTCCTCAACCTGCACCCTACTCTCACTACAGATAACAATGTCATCCACGAACATCATAGTTCGTGGAGACTCCTGCTTGATCTCGTCCATCAACCTGTCTATCAACACTTCAAACAAGAAAGGGCTCAGAGCTGATCCTCCCACCTCCACCTTGAACCCATCCGTCACTCCTACCACACACCTCACTACTTTCACACTGCCCTCATACAGATCCTGTGTGACTCTTACATACTTCTTTGCCCCTCCCGACTTCGTCATATAATACTACATCTCCTCTCTCAACACCCTATGCTTTCTCTAAATCCACAAACACAATGTAACTCCTTCTGACCTTCTCTATACTTCTCCATCGACACTCCCAAAGCAAACATCACATCTGTAGTGCTCTTTCCTGGCATGAAACCAAACTGCTGCTTTCTAATAATCACCTCTCCTCTTAACCTAGCTTCCTCTACTCTTTCCCATAACTTCATGCTGTGGCTGATTAACTTTATACCTAGTTACTACAGCTCTGCACATCACCCTTATTCTTGAAAATCGGTATTAGTACATTTCTCCACTCCTCAGGCATCCTCTCACTTTCCAAGACTGTGTTAAACAATCTAGTTAAAAACTCCACTGCCATCTCTCCTAAACATCCATAGGTATGTCATTTGGACCAACCACTTTTCTACTCTTCATCCTCTTCATAGCTGCCCTCACTTCCTCATTGCTAATCCACCACACTTCCTGATTCACTATCCCCTCATCATCCAACCTTCTCTCTCTCATTTTCTTCATTCATCGACCCCTCGAAGTACTCCTTCTACCTTCTCAGCACACTCTACTCGCTTGTCAGCGCATTTCCATCTCTATCCTTCGTCACTGCTGCACATACTTCCCAGCTTGCTCCCTCTGTCTAGCCAATTGGTACAAGTCCTTTTCTCCTTCCTTAGTGCGCAACCTCTCATACAGCTCGCCATGAACCTTTTCCTTTGCTTTCATCACCTCTCTCTTTGCCTTACACCGCATCTCCTTGTACTCCTGTCTACTTTCTCAATCTCTCTGATTATCCCACTTCTTCTTTGCCAATCTCTTCCTCTATATGCTTTACTGTACTTCCTCATTCTACCACCAAGTCTTCTTGTCTTCCTTCCTCTGTCCAGATGACACACCAAGTATCTTCCTAGCTGTCTCCCTCACCATTTCTGCAGTAGTTGCCCAGCCATCCAGCAATTCTTCACTACCACGCAGTGCCTGTCTTAATTCCTCCCTGAACTCCACACAAAAGTCTTCCTTCTTCTACTTCCACCATTTGATCCTTGGCTCTACCTTCACTCTCTTCCTCTTCTTGATGTCCAAAGTCATCCTACAGAACACCATCTGATGCTGCCTAGCTAGGTTCTCCCTGGTCACCACCTTGCAGTCTCCAAGATCTTTCAGATTGCACCTCCTGCATAAGATATAGTCCACCTGTGTGCACTTTCCTCCACTCTTTTACATCACCCTGTGTTCCTCCCTCTTCTTGAAATATGTATTCACCACAGCCATTTCCATCCTTTTTGCAAAATCCACCACCATCTGTCCTTCCACATTCCTCTCCTTTACACCATACCTACCCATCACCTCCGTTCCCTTCACTAACATGTCCATTGAAGTCTGCTCCAATAACCACGCTCTCTTCCTTGGGTACATTCTCCATCACTTCATCCAACTCACTCCAGAATTGTTTTTATGCATGCTCAATAATCCAGGTAAGAAAATCAAAGAAAGTTGAATCAGTTCATCTGGATACAACGTTTATCAACAGATACGTTTCATCACTCATCTAAATGACTGCTTCAGTCTAAACTGACTGCAGGTATCCCCACCCTTATAAACAATATAGTTGCATAACGACCGAAACCAATGATCAGTTTCCTATGCAAATATGGGTGTGACCATTAATTAGAGTTACAATGGCCATGTTTACTATTCACAGAGGATTTAGGAAGGGCACAACACAGGAGAGCTAACGCGTCAGGCCAGGCCTCCACAGTCTATATCCATCTACAGGCCAGTGGCCACTCTTTCAAGGATGACGATGTGCACATCCTTGATAGGGAGGAACCCTGGTTTGAATGGGGAGTCAAAGAGGCCATCTACACTACCGTTCAAAAGTTTGGGATCACCCAAACAATTTTGTGTTTTCCATGAAAAGTCACACTTATTCACCACCATATGTTGTGAAATGAATAGAAAATAGAGTCAAGACATTGACAAGGTTAGAAATAATGATTTGTATTTGAAATAAGATTTTTTTTTACATCAAACTTTGCTTTCGTCAAAGAATCCTCCATTTACAGCAATTACAGCATTGCAGACCTTTGGCATTCTAGCTGTTAATTTGTTGAGGTAATCTGGAGAAATTGCACCCCACGCTTCCAGAAGCAGCTCCCACAAGTTGGATTGGTTGGATGGGCACTTCTTGCGTACCATACGGTCAAGCTGCTCCCACAACAGCTCAATGGGGTTCAGATCTGGTGACTGCGCTGGCCACTCCATTACCGATAGAATACCAGCTGCCTGCTTCTGCTCTAAATAGTTCTTGCACAATTTGGAGGTGTGTTTAGGGTCATTGTCCTGTTGTAGGATGAAATTGGCTCCAATCAAGCGCTGTCCACTGGGTATGGCATGGCGTCGCAAAATGGAGTGATAGCCTTCCTTATTCAGAATCCCTTTTACCCTGTACAAATCTCCCACCTTACCAGCACCAAAGCAACCCCAGACCATCACATTACCTCCACCATGCTTAACAGATGGCGTCAGGCATTCTTCCAGCATCTTTTCATTTGTTCTGCGTCTCACAAACGTTCTTCTTTGTGATCCAAACACCTCAAACTTGGATTCATCCGTCCACAACACTTTTTTCCAGTCTTCCTCTGTCCAATGTCTGTGTTCTTTTGCCCATCTTAATCTTTTTCTTTTATTGGTCAGTCTCAGATATGGCTTTTTCTTTGCCACTCTGCCCTGAAGCCCAGAATCCCGCAGCCGCCTCTTCACTGTAGATGTTGACACTGGTGTTTTGCGGGTACTATTTAATGAAGATGCCAGTTGGGGACCTGTGAGGCGTCTGTTTCTCAAACTAGAGACTCTAATGTACTTATCTTCTTGCTCAGTTGTGCAACGCGGCCTCCCACTTCTTTTTCTACTCTGGTTAGAGCCTGTTTGTGCTGTCCTCTGAAGGGAGTAGTACACACCGGTGTAGGAAATCTTCAATTTCTTAGCAATTTCTCGCATGGAATAGCCTTCATTTCTAAGAACAAGAATAGACTGTCGAGTTTCAGATGAAAGTTCTCTTTTTCTGGCCATTTTGAGCGTTTAATTGACCCCACAAATGTGATGCTCCAGAAACTCAATCTGCTCAAAGGAAGGTCAGTTTTGTAGCTTCTGTAACGAGCTAAACTGTTTTCAGATGTGTGAACATGATTGCACAAGGGTTTTCTAATCATCAATTAGCCTTCTGAGCCAATGAGCAAACACATTGTACCATTAGAACACTGGAGTGATAGTTGCTTGAAATGGGCCTCTATACACCTATGTAGATATTGCACCAAAAACCAGACATTTGCAGCTAGAATAGTCATTTACCACATTAGCAATGTATAGAGTGTATTTCTTTAAAGTTAAGACTAGTTTAAAGTTAACTTCATTGAACAGTACAGTGCTTTTCCTTCAAAAATATGGACATTTCAATGTGATCCCAAACTCTTGAACGGTAGTGTATGTGAAGAGGGAATGACCATCCCTGAACCGGGAGGGGGGCTAATAGTACATCTGTCGCCATCTTAAAATGCTGTGATTGCAAACATTCCCAAATCCTCTGTGAATAGTACACATGGCCATTGAAACTCTAGTTAATGGTCACACCCATATTTGCATATGAAAGTGATCACTGGTTTCGGTTGTTATGCAGCTGTATTGTTTATAAGGGTGGGGATACCTGCAATCAGTTTAGACTGAAGAGGTCACTTAGATGAGTGATGAAACATATCTGTCAATAAACGTTGCATCCAAATGAACTGATTCAACTTTCTTTGGTCACTCCAGAATTCTTTCCCTTCCATCTCACACCCAACTTGCGGGGCATATGCACTGACAGCATTCATCATCACACCTTCGATTTCCAGCTTCATACTCATCACCCTGTCCAACACTCTCTTCACCTCCAACCCACTCTTCCTTCAGGATTACCCCTACCCAAATTCTCCTCCCATCCACACTATGGTAGAAGAGTTTGAACCCACCTCCGATGCTCCTGGCCTTTCTCCTCTTCCACCTGGTCTCTTGTACACACACTATATCTACCTTCCTTCTCTCCATCATATCAGCCAGCTCTCTCCCTTTACAAGTCATAGTGCCAACATTCAAAGTTCTGACTCTCACCTCCACATTCTTACCCTTCTTCCTCTCCCGCTGCCTCTGAACATGCTTTCCCCCTCTCCTCCGCCCAACAGTAGCATAGTTTCCACTGGCACCCTGCTGGCCAACAGTACTGGTGGCAATCGTTGGTAACCCAGGCCTCGGCCGATCTGATATGGAAATATGATTTATGATCCGCATATTTACGCTGGATGCCCTTCCTGACGCAATCCCCCCCATTTATCCGGGCTTGGGACCGGCACTAAGAATGCACTGGCTTGTGCATCCTCAGTGGCTGGGT